>NC_057811.1:357075127-357077607 GCF_018294505.1 Triticum aestivum | reverse complement strand
AAGACCAGCAAAGCCGCCCGAATGTGCCGACAAATCCCGATAGGAGCTGCACATATCTCGTTCTCAGGGCACACCGGATGAGACATCCTACGAGTAAAACCAGACCTCAAGTTTCCAGGAGGGGACCCCGCAGTCTGCTCAGTTCGGACCAACACTCGAAGGAGCACTGGCCCGGGGGGGGGGGGGTTAAAATAAGATGACCCTCGGGCTCGCGAAAACCCGGGGGAAAAGGCTTAGACGGCAAATAGTAAAACCAAAGTTGGGCCATGCTGGAGGAGTTTTATTCAAGGCGAACTGTCAAGGGGGTCCCATAATCACCCGACCGTGTAAGGAACGCGAACTCAAGGAACATAATCCCGGTATAACAGTACTAGGGCGGCAAGAGTGGAACAAATCACCAGGCATAAGGCCGAGCCTTCCACCCTTTACCAAAACATATAGATGCATTAATAAAATAAGAGATATTGTGATATCCCATCATATCCATGTTCCGACATGGAACAAACTTCAACTTCACCTGCAACTAGCAACGCTATAAGAGGGGCTGAGCAAAAGCGGTAACATAGCCAAACAACGGTTTGCTAGGAAAGGATGGTTAGGGCTGACATGGCTGAAATAGGAGACATGATATAGCAAGTGATAGGTAGCGGAGCATGGCAATAGAGCGAAACAACTAGCATAGCAAAGATAGAAGTGATTTCGAGGGGTGGTCATCTTGCCTGCAAGGTTCTCAGAGTTGTCGAAAGCTTGATCCTCGTAAGTGTACTCGACAGGTTCCTCGTTCACGAACTTGTCTCCCGGCTCTACCCAAGACAAGAATACAAACAAATGGAACCACAATCAACAACGAGGAATGCGCAAGCAACATGATGCAAGACATGTATGATATGCGATGCATATGCGTGCTCCGGAAGGAAAATGATGAACATGGCAGTAACTTGGCAAACCAAGCATGCCACTGGAAAGATGAGATGATTTCGGTCGAAATCGATATAAAGATCACCGGAATCGGATGCACGGTTTGCAAATGGCAAGCAAAACAAGAATGACACTAATCTGCGATAAACAGCAAGATAGCACTTAAAATACAACAAGTAACAATACTACAGCATCCCAACATAGCAACAAAGCACATGGCAGTAATCTACAGGAGATGCTTGACAAAAGATGAACACTGAGCTACTGCTAGTTCACAACATATCAAGCTCAAACAAGCATGACAAAAGTGCAAAAGATTACAGGTTCACAGACTTAGTGAAAAACTGGACATGGCAGAAATCATCATCAGGTAGCAATGTTTAGAGCACGCAATCAACATGCTACAGGAACTTAACATAGCAAGACAAGGCATGGTAGTGTTCTACTAAATGCACATGACAAAAGTCCCTTACTGACCATAAGCCAAAAAGGGCCCGAAGAAATGATGGAAAGCATGTAAACATAGCAAGTTTCGTTATCAGGTTCCAGACTTAGCAGAAAACAGAGCATGGCAGAAATATTAATATGTAGGCCTCTTTGTGAGCTTGATGCACTCACTACAGAGCAATGCATGAAAAATCAAGCATACCTACAGCAAGATGGCATGTTTATGAAGCTATCCATGGCAAGAACAAATTCATAGCATGTGTGGATCAACTACAATAAGCTTGGCAAAAATGCATATCATGTTAAGAATCTGCTAGAAATATTTTACAGCAAAAGTAGAGCAAGATTGAGTCATGGTATGGTGCTCTAAAATTGCAAACAATTGCAGGAATGGATCAATTACAACTATAGCTACAAAACATCCTTACTGAACATCTCCAAACTATGCATGGATCTCTCTCTAGCATCAAGTTTACATGGCAACAAAATTACAGCAGACGAGGACTTAGAGAAATCACTAAGTCCCTGAAATCAGAAATATTACGGGGCCTACTTTGCATGCTTGTGCTAGTCACCAAAAAGACCAAAAAAAATACATGGACTATATCAGTGGAAAGATGGCATGGCATACTTCAAAACACATGTAGAGCTCATGCTCAAAAGATGCACAGATTAAATGATACAAAAATGACAAATCTCCAAGTTCTGATAAGAACCAGAGATTAACAGCAACTAGCCCTCTTCCAACGAAGATTTGGGCATCAAGATGACCTCTAATGAAAATGGTGCAATTGAATAAAATGAAGAGCATCACGAGGCGAACAATTTGACATATTATACGCACGAATCGGAGCTACATGCACAAAGTTATGGCATCTCGAATAGGAGCACTTAATGTAAAATAAAATGACTTAGAGGATTTTTGAGAACGGGAAAAGTCAACGCACGATTTCTCTGGATCGGATCTGGCCGGAGTTTGCTCGCCGTGGCCGGAGCTAGGAGAGGAGGGGGCGACGGTCTCGGGCGTCGGCGGAGGAGGAGGGGACCCGGGGGCGGCGGGTCCGGCGGCGGGGCCCGGAGGGGAGGCGGCGGCGCCGGAGGTGGCGACGGGCGGC
>NC_057811.1:357056313-357074825 GCF_018294505.1 Triticum aestivum | reverse complement strand
GGAGGGAGAGGCCGGCGGGACACGTGGCAACAGCGGATTCGCCGGGGCGTGGCAGCGGACGTGTCCGGCGCGGGCGGACGCGTCCGGCGCGGCGCGGAGGGAGAGGGTTAGGGTTCGTCTGAGATTTCGTTTTTCGGGATGTCCACTCATTTATAGGTAGAGGGAGCTAGGAGACTCCAAATGAGGTGCGGTTTTCGCCCACACGATCGTGATCGAACGACCTAGAGCATGGAAGAGAGTTTGGTGGGCTTTGGGCTGGTTTTGGAGGGGGTTTTTGCTGGACACTCAAATGGACTTTGCGGATGCCCGGTTAACCGTTGGAGTACCAAACGACCTCCGAATGGAACGAAACTTGACCGGTAGACTCCGGGTGGTATATTAAGACCACTTGACAAGCCTCGGTCCATTCCGAGAAAGTTTGACACACGCACACGAAAGAAAACTAGAGGGGTGCACCGGGGGAGATAGGAGTGCCGGATTGGAAAACGGACAACGGGGAAAATGCTCGGATGCATGAGACGAACACGTATGCGAATGCAATGCACATGATGACATGATATAAAAAATGCATGACATGACCAAAATACAAAACGAAAACCAAAACCCGACAACGGAGGGAAAAACATATCACATAGCCGGAAATGGCAAGAGTCGGAGTTACAAATATGGCAAGTTACATGCGGGGTGTTACATCCTCCTAGTCTTGGTCTCGTTGCACCAATATAGCAACCTTTGCCTGATGCCTCGGTACTCTTCGCCTGCGCTGGCCTCCTTAGCACCAAAGAGGAAATAAGGACGCTGCGCACGCTGGCGCCGGCCTGGTGTCGTTCGTCATGGCTCACGTCACGAGAGCCTTGTGAGGTTTGCCCCGCCTTGATATCTCCGCTCCTCGTGAGCCTGCCTGGCTTGGCCACTCCAGAGGAGGTCTTGCATCGTCCGCCTCGCAAGGCTTGGACCCTCGCGAGGGTCTTGGATGCCTTGTTGATGAAGATGGGCCGTACGGCCTGCTGGCTTAGCCACGCCGTGGGCCGCAGGCAGGCAAGTCTGGGGACCCCCGTTCCCAGAACGCCGACACTTGTTTAGTTGCATCATCTTTCGGATCCAACTTGAACCTCATCTGTTGAAAAAAGAATGTGAGTCTTATTAGGAGGAAGCTAGAAAGTATGGGACAGAGCAAGACAATATTACTAATTGCGATGAATAACATTACTTACGGATAAATGGTCAAGGAAGGTGTTAAACTGGGTATTGTCTTTCTCATTCCTGTACTGGATCCACGTTGGGAGGATACGTGGATGACACTTAACGGCATCGACTGCCTCTGATACTAACTTGGCTGACTCTGTAGCATCACGTGGCCTTTTTAAACCTGCCTCAAAATGGATCTCCATTCTTCCTTCTTTAGATTTTGTTAATTTGTCAAGCATTATCCTTGATGTCTGTTTCCGCTTGCGCCGTGGTGCTAGTTCAACAATGAATATGGAAAGTGTTAGTGTACATCAAACTGTGAGAGTACATATAAAGGAGCATGCAACTGCAACTTGACTCGGTCAGGTACCGTCTTGGTGTTGATGCTCATGAGGTTCATCTGATCTTGCCAAGTCCTGTTGTGTTAGCAGTGCTTCGGAAGTAGTGTTACGTGTGAAGGCAGCTTGGGAACTGGCCAGTTCCGGAGCAAACAAACGAGTAACTCATTGAGAGGCTGGTACAGTTGAAGCGGATGCTGCAGCTGGTGGAGCAGGTGATACTGTGTTTGTAGATTTAGCCGGTGGACTTGGGCCTTCTACTGCACTATAAGTACCAGCAGAATCTGGACGGCAGATCCTTTTCCGTTTCACCCGACGAGTAACACCACTCCCTACTATATTATTTTCCTTGCTCTTTTTTGACTTTGCCATGTCAAGCCATACCCACAACACAAAAGAATAAAATCGCTCTTCAGAACTCATTGATGCATGATACAGACAAGCAATACTTTGATGTAAGACAACCGTATGAGGATGGAATATGTAAGAAAAATAGGACGGCATGACATATTCACAGCTACGATGTGTAAACTAAGCAGAAGGATTTTCAAGAAAACAGAAGTAATGCAAGCTAGACACCATATGAAAATGCAACCAATATTACTCTTCCAAGTTAAAAGTGTCTTGTCATAAGTGGCAATTCGAAAAATTAGAAGCAGTACAACGTAGAAATCAATGCAAGATGCAACCACTATCAAACTGCCATGTTAAAAGTGTCTAATCATGAGTGACTGATGCGGGATACACAACAACAGTACTTTGATGTAAGAACATGGTATGATAGATAGATGCAGTGTATTCTAGACACAGAACGCCATGTCATATGCACATGTATAACGTATAAACTCAGCAGGTGCAATTTAATCAAAATAGAAGAAATACATGCTAGACAACATATGCAACATGAAACCAATTATCACACTGTCAACTTAGAGCAAGCACCTGCGACGGTGGAGTACGGGAGATGAACTCATCATGTAGACTTGGGACTTCAACTTCATTAGCAGTAGCAGTGGCAAATCTAGAGAGTCTCTGTTTGCTTCGGTGCGGAGGACCACCAACATCCCCTAACTTACTGTTTTCCTTCCTATTTTCTGATATTGCCTTATGAAGTCAAAACCACAAGAAGATGAATAAAATTAGCTCTGCATAACTGGTTGATGCATGATACAGACGAACACTACTTTGATGTAAGGCAAGCGGAGGATAGGAGCATGGAATATATACAAAAAAGACAGCGTTTCATATTCACACGTACGATAGGAGGATGGAATATGTATGAAAAAACAGTACGCGGAAGGCATTTCAACAAAATTAGAAGAAATGAAAGCTAGGCACCATATTAACATGCAACCAATATCACTCTATCAGGTAAAAAGTGTCTGGTCGTAAGTGCCATTTCAAGAAATTAGAAGCAGTACAAGCTAGAAGACAATGCAAGATGCAACCTACATCACAGTCCCAAGTTAAATGTGTCTTATGGGTAAGTGATCATTGCAGGTATAAGTTGTAAGCTACGCAGATGCAATTCAACATAATCAGAAGCAATACAAACTAGACATCATACGGAAGATGCAACCACATATAACAGTTCCAAGTTAGAGCAAGCACCTATGATGGTGGAGTAGGGGAGATGTGCTCATCATGTACACGTATTTTCTAGAAGTAGGAACACGTGTCATATTCACAGGCATTATTTGTAAAGTAAGCAAATGCAATTCAATAAAGTTAGAAGCAATACAAGCTAGACATCATACACAACATGCAACCACATATAATAGTGCCAGGTTAGAGCAAGCACCTGTGATGGTAGAGTAGGGGAGATGTGCTCATCATGTACACGTATGTTCTAGAAACAGGAACACGTGTCATATCACAGGCATTATGTGTAAAGTAAGCAGATGCAATTCAACAAAGTTAGAAGCAATACAAGCTAGACATCATACGCAACATGCAACCACATATAATAGTGCCAAGTTAGAGCAAGCACCTGTGATGGTGGAGTAGGGGAGATGTGCTCATCATCTACATAGCTACGTTGACTGTCTAGCCTTGCGTTGTCTTGCGAATCTTGTTGGGAGGATGGCAGAGTAGAATCTGTAGAGAACCTCCGTTTCAGTTGCTCGGAAGGACCGCCATCATCCAATTCCTTGCCAATTTCATTCAGCTTTATTGATTTTGCATTGTGAGGTCAAACCGACAAGAAAAAGGAATATAATTCGCTCTTTAGAACTCATTCATGCATGATACTGACGAACACTACTCTGATGAAAGGCAAAGTCATGATACGAGGATGGAATATGTACGAAAAAATGGACGGCTTGACATATTCACACCTATGATGTGGTAACTAAGCAGAAGGCACTTCAACAAATTAGAAGCACTGCAAACTAGACACCATATGAAAGGTGCAATCATTATCACTCTGCCAAGTTAAAACTGTCTCGTCATAGGTGGCGTTCATCAAACTAGAAGCAATACATGCTAGAAATCATATTCAAGACGCAAACCAATATCACATTGCCAACTTAAAGGTGTCCCATCATAAGTGACTGATGCAGGATACACAAGAAGAGTAGTTTCATGTAAGAACATGGTGTGATAGACAGATATAGTATGTACCAAAAACAGGAAATCATGTCATATTCACACGTATCATGTGTAAGCTAAACAGATGCAGTTTACACTAATTAGGAGCAATACAAGCTATACACCATATGCAACATGCAACCAGATATCACACTGCCAAGTTAGAGCAAGCACCTTGGATGGTGGAGTAGGGGAGCGGAGACTTGGACCTTGTAATGCACTATCAGTACAAGGAGAATCGGTACAGATGCTCCGTTTACATTGCTGCAGAGGACCACCATCATCGCCTTCCTTATTATTTTCCTTCCTCTTTCTTGATTTTGCCTTGTCAAGTCAAACCCATAAGAAAAAGGAATAAATTTGCTCTTCAGAACTCATTGATGCATGATACTGATGAACACTACTTTCATGTAAGGCAGCCGCATGATAGGAGGATGGAATATGTATGAAAAACAGGACGGCGTGACATATTGACATGTATGATGTATAAAGTGTAAACTAAGCACAAGGTGCTTGAACTTGTTAGAATCAATGCAAGCTAGAAACCATATGAAAGATGAAACCAATATCACTCTGCCAAATTAAAAGGGTGCCCTAACAAATGTATTTGACCAAATTAGAAGCAATACATGGCAACGGGCTAGAAATAATATGCAATATGCAACGAATAAAGGTGACTCATCGTAAGTGATTGATGCAGGATACAGAAGAGAGGTAGTTTCATGTAAGAACAAGGTTAACACATAGATGTAGTGTGTACCAAAAATAGGAAGGCATGTCATATTCACAGGTATAATGTGTAAACTAAGCAGATGCAATTTACCCTAATTAGAAGCATTACAAGCTAGATACCGTATGCAACATGCAACCACATATCACACTGCGAAGTTAGACCAAGCACCTGTGATGGTGGTGTGGGGGAATTGCGGTCATCAACTAGAGAGCTATGTTGACTATCTTCATTTAGCCTTGCTGTTTCTTGAGAATCATGTGGGGAGGATGACACTGCACTCTTTAAACGAGTATGGCATCTCACGGTAACCCACTCGGGTGACTGTCTCATCATAAGTGATTGACAAGGGATACAAAAGAGCATTACTTTGATGTACGAACATGGTTAATGGACATATGTAGTATAAAAAACAGGAAGGCATGTCATTATCAAAGGTATAATGTGTAAAGTAAGCATATGCAATTTAACCAAATTGGAAGCAATACAAGCTAGACACCATATGCAACATGCAACCACATTTGACAGCGTGAAGTTAAAGCAAGCACCTGGGATGGTTGTGTGTGGCAATTGAGATCATCAACTGCAGAGCTACGTTTACTGTCCCCAACTGCTGACACTGCACCCTTTAGAGCGCTGAAACGCTTAGTGCTTATCTTCAAATTACACTGGAGCAACTTCTATCTTTTCTTTTCAGCATTCATCAACACTGCGTCAGAGTCTGAAATACCCATGCATAAAAAACAATAGTGTGAGTATGGGTGAAGTGTGTGCACAATTAGTATAGTGTAAAGGTAGCAGATAGCAGGTCGGTGAGAAATAAATGACGGGAGACATATGATAGCTCTACAACATGCATGGCACACTAAATTACTACAGGATTCTATGAAAATAACATTCGACTGAAAAAATAGGCCAGTCCATTTTTCTGCACCGTCCAATGTACAAAGAACGGGCAGATCGCCTTCATCTACCTCCAGCTAGTCAGTGTTGACAATCCTCCTCGAAACGGCAGCGACCACCGGCCCAGTCCCCTGCCTGCGCCCTCCCCTCGACCTCACCGCACCGCTGTGCTTGGCACCGCCCCGGCCATCCATTCAAACCCCGCCGACCTCCAGATCGGGCGCAAGCAGCTTCTGCGCCCCACACCCCTATGATAGACACCGATGCACCGCTTCCTCGACGAACATGCGGACTAGGTGCTCCGCGCGCCTAAGCGGGTGCTGCTTCTTTTAATTGTGGTTCGACTGACCCTGAATTGAAATCCAGGCGGGCTACTGACCTCTAGCAAAGGTGAAACAGTAAAGGGAGGAAACCTTGTGTATTTAGTATCACGAAGAAGATGCAGTAAGAAGCACTGAACTAGTTTCTTTCGTGGGATGAATACGGTGTGAGCATAGACGTAAGGTTTGCACGAATAAGGGAAGAGGAGTAACTCTTTCTGCTGGCAGTGCTGTGTCCTCCTTCTATTTTTCCAACGATCTTCTTGTGGTTCGCTGGAAACGAGAAGTTGTGGAGGACGGTGGAGCCTTGGACGAACCCATGGCCAAGTTGTTGAGTGTGGTGCGGTGGCCGTCTGTCGGCGGCGGGGAACCAGATCCGAGGTGGCGAACAATGACGTAGAGGGAACAGCTCCGGTGCGGTGGACGGTGGCGACAGTGGAGCGGCAGTAGTGAGGCGCAGGACGGTGTGGTCGGAGTGGTTCTGGTATGGCGCACATCAGCGTCGGTGTCATGGAGGCAGCTCTACCTCGGCTTCAGCTGCTAAGTCCTTGAGGGCGTTGAGGTTGCGGTTGTGTTGGACGACGACGTCGGGGTACCGGCTCCGGCGTGATGGAGGAGGGCGACGGTGGATTGGGCGCTATGGGGTGGAGGACGGAGGAGGCTGGGGTTTCGCGGCTGGTGGAGAGGGTGTTTTGGCGCCCACGAGTATGAATGGGGAAACGGAGGGAGGCGTCCCACTAAGGGGGAACAATGTTTCGGTTTGGGACGCGCTTGTTTGAAATTTGGGGAAAGTTACAAACTTTGCCCCCATCTAAAATTTCGGACATATTGCATGTTGGGGGTAGGACAGTAATCTCAGGTGTCCCAAATGTGGGCGGGATAGATTTCGGCCGAGCGCATGGGTGTTTAGGCGCCCACGGCATATGAATGCTTCTCGGAGGCGGTTGAGATTGGCGTCTTGGTGAAGTTACAAACCTACCCCGGTTTAGACATTTGGACATCGGGCCGATAGGCTACACGGGCCAGAGTCAGGACAGTAATTTCCTACCAACAAACATTAGTCTCGCGCGGTTTCGGGTGGCCAGAGGCCTATTTGGCGCTTCGTTCAATATTTGGGAGCAGAAGCATTAACATTTTCGGTTCTCTCGAATTGAACTTTCAGGATTTGTCAAACTTCACAAATCTTTACTCTTGAAAATCCTAAAGCTACGATTATTTTGGAATGGAGGGGGTACATTTGAATATACATTGTACACGAGTATATATTAAAAAATATGCAACTTACCTCAGTTCATGCATGGTTCCAGATATAATCTCCTAGGTTGCAAAAAAAAAGTTACACATGCATATCAATAAATATAGCATGTTCAAACGCACAACAAAGATTGATGCCCCCTTTTACATCTGATTTACAAATGCCATTATCTCGGGTTCAAATAGATGAATGCACTTCCTATGAATTCGAATCTTCGAAACCCCCTTTATGTTGAATTCGACATGTATTCTATTTCGTAGCTAGCAATTTGGAATGTATCCATGCAAGTGACAAATGTATAAAGTGCTTCACACTAACAACATGGAGTGCACTAATTAATGTTTATATACGAATTGCAAAAGCATCCATTGCCTATATTTCAAACCGCTCTCACTCTATGGATCGATAATATGAAATAAACACATCAATAGAGTATGGGTGTCTGATAGACCAATTTTCGTCCATACGCAATTTGCAAAATTCATGATCTCATCCAAAAATAATAATGCCATTTATATTTTAATTTAATGCGTAGAACCGCCTTTTACACGTAGATGCACTATGCCTCAGCCCGTTCTCACAAACGCGCTATATATCTCTCTATCTACCGCATAAGTGCACACACTTTATATGCATCGGCATTTCTCTTTCACACATGCTCACAATCTCTCTCGGGGTGTCGGGGAGTCTCACGCACGTGCTCTCCCTCTGTATCTCTCTCTCTCTCTCTCTCTTTCTGACTACTATGTACCACTCTTTACACTATTTCTCTCACATGGATATATACACATGCACGGTCTCTACTAGCCCTCTATACGCACATATATGTGCCTACGTGTCTCCCGCACACACATTATCTTTAGGCCTCTCTCGCACACATTGCCCCCCCAGACACACCTTTGTCTTAGTAGTTGGCAGATATGATTCCATCATATCATTCGGTAGGATATCCCTGACTGTTAGGCTGGATGGTAATATGAGGCAAAGTTTTACCCTAGTTCGGACCCTTGCAGTTGAGGAAAAAGCCTACTCCTGGTACTGTATATTAGTGATAGGGGTGTGTACAAAGTACACGTGAACACCAGGCATTGTGCGTGTGTGTATACTATCGATGAACTAGCCCCCAAGCTTCTATAACATACTGGGGGCCTAGGGTTACAAATCATATATAGTCGGCTTATCACCAGTGGGGATAGAGTCCTCCGCGACTCTGGTAGCTAGCTTCGTGTTGTACGCCGAGTACTCCACATGTGTCTTCGTATAACGCGTCTCGATCCAACCTATGTGGCGCAGGATGGAACCGACCCATGAGTCCTCATGTTGACCCACCACAACTAGAAATGATGTGCCCACCACACCACACGCGCAATCGGCCACTAAGAAAATAAGCATATACAATAGTACAATGTTATACATGAAAGTTAATTGCATGGTGCATCCAAAAATATTTGTTCTGCATTGTGAATGTTTATATATTCTCCTAAAATATTAATCACGGGAAAGAGAAACGAAGGGCATATCTCTCCTTGTCTCCATCGGACATCCCCTCTTTCTACACCACTTTCACGTACGCACACAAACTATCTCTCGGCCCTCTAAAAGTATGCATGCCCACGACACATTCACGCGTGACGGTCACTGTATTTGAAGCTAAAGCACTATACGGTCACTGGACTTCAGAATATGCTCATTATGATCACCGTATACATTCCCGTGGTGATCATACGGTATCTAGCTCACGATACGTCTCCGTATTTTCTTGATGACACTGACGGACTTTGCATTTGATGCGTGCTCCGTATTTTGTTGACGACACTTACGGTCATTGTATTTGAAGCAAAAGCACGATATGGCCACTGGACTTCAGAATAAGCTCATCACGGTCACCACATACATTTTGTCATGCTAACCAACATGTGGTTAGATGGTTAGGAGGACAGTGGTTTCTCGAGCCCACCAGGGTTAAAGTCCCGGTGCTCGCATTTATCCTGGGTTAATTTCAGTATTTTCCGGCGATGTGTGTTCAATGGGAGGAGACGTTCCACTCGACTACGAGGCACCTATGGTGACTTCCTAAAATCTCTAGATCATATGCTGGCTCACTCTCTCGAAGGTGCTCATAGGGGTAGTGTCTGCGTGTGTGCGCTTATAGCGGTGAGTGCTTGCGCGTATATATGAGCCCTTGCGTCTGTACCGTGTTAAAAAAATACATGTCATGATTATACAGTCACTGGCTCACCCGTACAACTCCGTATTTTGTTGATGACACAATCAATTGACCAGTCAAACATTCCACGTGGCGCAACTAGTGTTGCACCATCGGGGCGCGTAACCGTGGGGCCCACCTATTAGCCCATATATGAATGAAAGAAATGGTAGTTTAAGTCTGTACTGTGTTAATAAAATACATTTTAGGGTGATCATACGGTCACTGGCTCACCACATAGCTCCGTAATTTGTTGATGACACGATCAATTGACCAGTCAAACGATCCACATTTAGCAGCGCACATTACCATAGGGCCCACCCTTCAGCGCGTATATGAAGGACAGAAATGGTAATAAATTAGTGGTCGGTGGGTACTCGAAGTCGTGAGACCTCTGGTTGGCAGTCGCCGGCGGTGGGGGCGCGCTGATTGGGCGGTGGGGTGGGGATCGCCAGAGAAAAAGCTCGGCGCGGGGGGCCTAGAGGGATGGCCGGTGCAGCGGTGGACCGGCGGTTGGGAGTGGTTTCGGGGCGGGCGGGGCGACATGGCGGCGCGGGCCGGCCGCGGGCGGCGGGAGCCGGCGGTTCGGTCGGTGGTGGCTGGCGGCCCTTGATTTCGTATCCAACGGCTGGAAAATCTAATGACCAGAGATGAAAAAGTCAGTCGACTGACGTGTAGCCTCAGCCCGCACGTACACATGCACGCACGCAAGACACGCACACATGCATGCGTGCAACACTGACATGTACACATAACGAACACACGCATGCATGCAGGCGTGCAACACTGACACGTACACATGCACTCACGAACACACGCACGTACGCACACATGCATGCAATACTGAAATGTACCCTTGCACGCATGCAACACTCGCACGCCTGCATGCACACAACACATGACGCAAGACACACGCTCAACCTATACGTGCATGCACCCTTTGTTAAGGACATGGATTGTTACGGGTATTAATCAATCTTATCTGTGATAAGCAAAACATTGATGTTTGCAGCGGTCTTTATGAATCCCAATGTATCGAACGTGCTATCAACATAGTAGGCTTATCTAAATGAAAAGGATGATGTCACACTCAATGAACAATCATCGGTTTATGAAATGCCCGCTTCTGACCGCCCTGGCCCACCAAAGGTTCCTCTGCTGTGCGCTGCCTGCGTTGGGTCACTGACATGCAGGCCATGTACCCAAAGAGCCCACACGTCAGTGGAAGAACGGCGCGGTGTCCTATGTTAGAGTCGAGGGTGCCACTCGCTGCACGCTCGGCTGAACACGCCTCCTTGCCGCATTCAAACGCCTCCATGAAACCCGCCCGTGTGGAAGCTGAGAAACCCACTCTGGACACACGTCCGTTCATGACTGGGACGACATTAAACGCAACGCCGACTGAGCTCCTCCCGTCCGCCGTCTATTTAATCTCCTATTTAAACGAGGCCAAACACCGGCCAAGAACCGCACACCTCCGCCGCTCCCCTATCTCCTCCTTCACCATTTTGTCCACTCTTACAATGGCTTATGAAGAGTAGCTATTCCGCACAAGCCATTTGTCTAGGTTTGTATCTCTCACACACACCCACGTAGGTGGGGGACGTGCACGAAGAGAAGAGGTGCACGCACAGCCCACGTACTCTCGTCTCTTTCCCAACCACACCCGCGCGGGTACACGGTGGAGCTCATTTCTGTACGAAAAGGCAGCCCAGGTGGTAATTTGACCATGTACTGGTTGTCCACTTGGTGGAGGGAGGATCATCTACCACGGGGTGAATAAACAAATTGCGACTTGACGCGTTATGTTAAAAAAGAGGCAAACCATGTGGGGCCTACCTTAGAGGCAAGGCTCTATACACTGGAGTACTTTTGATGTGTCCCGTCAACTCGTAGAACGAGGAGAAGCTTGCTTAGTACGCCGTCTCCCCGCCCATGGGCGCGGTGGCTCGTAGGATGAGGTGAAGCTTGCTTACTAGTAGTAGTACTGTACACCTTACGCCAACTCCCTCGCCCACGCGCATGGTGGCTCGCAGGACAAGGAGAAAATTTTACCACTCCCTACGTTTACTCCTCGTCCCTACTACCTTGGTTAGGGAGATTATCATATTGTTTGGAATATATATGTCCTTTAGTACTCCCTCCATTTACTTATACAAGGCCACTATAGAAAAATACATTTTGCATCTATACAAGGCCACAAATAGTAATCGAGACAAAAGTTACTACTCCCTCCTTTCCAGTTTATGGCTCAATTTCAAAATCTCTACAACCAAGGTAGACGGTGAGTGGTCGAATTAATTTCGTACTCCTAGTTTGCACAAGTAATTAGTACGCTCGTTTTTCTCAAGAAGTTATGTTTACCGAGGCATTAATTAGAACGAATGCATGAATGACCACTAAATTTCCATGAACTTCTACATGCATTGGTGAGATTTCTCTTGACACTGCTTGCATCGGGTGATCTAACGCACCTCTAAATCCAACATGTGATGGTACTACTACTAGTAGTAGAATTGAGACTTATAAAACGGAAAAACGAATGTTTTTTAGATGAGCCCTATAAACCCTACTGGGTACGTACTCCGTAAAATCAGATTTTCCCAAAACTAAGTCGATCAACCTTTATTTGCTTGTTTCCCTCCTGCCTCCTTGCCTCGAACAGACTATGCCAAACTCCCCTGCCTACCGCGCGCGAAAAGACCCGCCCTCGCCTTTTTTAGTCCGGGTGTATCGATGGATCGCGCGAAGCAGCAAAAACCCAAGCCGTGTCTTGTACTCCTCTGTCGACGCTCCCTTTCATGAATTCTGTACTTCCTGTCGCCGACATGTGGGACATATAGCAACCGGGTCGACATGTCAAGCACCAAATAACAGTGCAGAACAGCAGGGGGGACGCACCCCAGTTGTACCGCCCCAGTAGTAGTAGTAATGAGCAATGAGATGTCAAATCACAATGCCGCACCTTCCCAGACGGACGAAGCAACCATTATTTCACACTTCGGTTCGCCATCATCTCAAACCACGTAGTACTGCTTCTACCTCAAGAGGGACACGCGCATTGCCTTGGTACATCATGACATGTGGGACCACATGACAGGCCATGCTCCCCCGCCGATCGCTCGGTAAAATCACCTCATTTTTATTACTATACTTCCACCGTATCGGTTTACATGGCATGCATGTCGTTCTAGGTTGAGAATTTAACTGGCTATATATGTGATGAACAGTATATGTTTAGAAACTACATCCGCTTAATAATCCAATGATATACTTTTTGTGACATAGTAACTCATATTTAGTTAGTCAAATGGATGACCTAGAACTACGTGCATACCCTATAAACCGAGACGCCTAAAAAAACGAGACGGAGAGGGTAGTTCAGTACGTATCTTTTTAGATCAATATAGTCGAGATTCACCAAGGAGCAAAACCAAGTGGTAGGATGCACCTATCGTGTTGGCGTAGCGACTCAAGTAGGGTCAGTCCGCATATGAAATGGCGACACACATAACAGGACCCCTTTGGCCGACATGTGGCTCATCCACCGTCTTGTTCCACGTGCGCTGCACCAAATTATAGTTTGGAGCAGCAGTTGGAATTGGAGGCACCCGGGTCGTAGCGCCGCAGTAGTAGAAAATGAGCGATGAGCGGTCAAATCACAAAGCCCCACCTTTCCCGCATTAAGCTGGACGGACGAAGGAACCATCATTTCACTCTAGGGCGGAAGAGCATAAAGAAAAGAGAAAACCAATTATGCGTGCGGCAGCTACCTAGGGCACCCTAGGGTAGGGGTCTCCACTATAGATCATTTTTTTAAAGCGCCTCCACTACAAATCGGCTTCTCCCTCGTCCTCTTGAAGAAAACCTATGACGCGTGCGGCGGTAGGGTTTGTAGGAGTACTACTACGGCGTGTGGGGCCACGTCGTAGTAAACGGGAGAGGGATTGAGTTTGAGTCGACGCCTTAAATATGTGTGGGCCGCTTGGTTTTAGGGGAACGAGGCAGCATTTTGGGTTCGGGGACCAGTGGAGATATAGTACGTACAAAAAATTGTGGACGTAGGTTCGACCGAAAGGCAATGATGCATGGGCCCTGCATTTTGTTATACCCGGGGCCGCGTGAAATTTGCTACTCTACTCAAAACTAGTAAGGTACACATGCATTGAACGCATGAGATTTCGAAACCAAATTATGAATAAATACACACTATAGCATGTAAAGCTTTGAGTCATATATGCATGATGTAGATGTTCGTTTAGTTCTTATAGTTCATCTCATTCAAAATCAATTAGTTTTATAAAAATGTTAAGATTCATGGGGTTGTGCATTGTAAAGCATAAAGTAAAAAACAAATAATGGCAATTCATTTAGAAAAAATAAATCAATTATGATACGAAAGATTCTAGAACAAATGAGAAGTGCTTGTGTTTTGAGGTTTGTGCATTATGCTTAAGTTCAACCATGGAGTCTTCTAAATTGTACATGTGGCAGATCTGGTGGAATGTTGATGATATCCAACGGCCAGTAGTGCTCGGATTTGCCATCTCTGCACTGTCGGATTAGCTTCATCCAGTGACCATCTTTCAAGTTATTCGCACACTATATAGTTCTTGTGCCATAGTTGCATGTCTTGGAAAAAAGCTACTAGTGGGTTGTACTAGCTATTTAGGAATAGAAGATGTATACATGGAAGTTGTAGGGAAAGATATGACATGGAGTATCTCAATTCCTATGAGTAGGGATTGGAAAAGAGATGCCATTTGGTTCACATCATAGGAACTTTTCTATTGAATCTAGAGATGACATGTATCTCAATTCCTATGAAGAGGGATTAGAAAAGAGATGCAATTTGGTTCATATCATAGGAACTTTTCTATTGAATATACGCTAATGTTTATTTTCCTTTCAAGTTATGGGAGTATAGGAATCCATTCATATGAACCAAGTGGCTCTAAAGCTATAGAAATGATATCATGTTTATTTCCTTTGAAATGTGGAGTATATGAATCTATTCCTATGAACCAATTGGCTCTAAAGGAAAAAAATCCTATAAAAATCATATCATATAGAGTTCCTATGATATTCCTCCACACCAAAGGATGGTTGAAATTGCTGTAGGTGATACGATGGTCTTTCTTTGTAGACTCCTCCCCCATCTTTATAGTTACCTCTCGAAGATGAATGAAATGATATATACAGGGTATTCTACATGTGCAATTTGGTACACGAAAACTCGGTAAAAGTTTGCGAGGTTCGAATTTTCAATAAAGCTATATGCACTGCATTTTGGAATGGAGGGAGCATACGGCAGTTGCTAACACTCACGTGGAAGATTTGTGTGTAGGAGGAGTGGCTGTTCTATTAAATGACATGGCAAAACTGACACTGTCGGATGCCGATCTAATGGTTCTTACGGCGTTCATCAGGAAAAGGCTTGTGGAGAACGTTTGTCGGATAATGATTTACGGACACATGCATTGCATTGATACGTGCCCCCCTCTCTCCCACACACATGCACCCTCCCGAGTCCTCTCGCACCCACCGTCTATCTGCAGGTAGACGTCACACACATATGTGCTCTTCACACCCTACCCTCAGAAGTTCTAAAAATCAAAAGACGTCACGCACATTTTATTTTAGCTCACACGTCACACACTTATACTATTACTCTTGTGGCGAACATTCTTTGGGCATAGTATATTGTACTCTCACGAAGAGAAGCGGTGCACGCACACACTAGTTCTCTCACACCCACTCGCGGGTATACGTCGGAGCGCATTTTTTTGAAGCTGGTACAACAAAATTAGTCCACTATATATATAAGCAGGAGCCTTAGCGCTTGCTTTACTAGGGTTCCCCTCGTTCACTCTCTCATGCTCTCCAGATCTAAGCAAGACATAGGTGGCCACACTCTCTCTCAGCTCACGGCTGGTCACAAATCCGGTCGGACAACCTCGACCGGGGAAGGGGTGTAGGTGCATCGTTCACGCTGTCGTCGGCGGAGAGGGAGGAGACCAACGGCTGCCCGTGCGTCCCGATCGGCGGCCATGCCGTTCTCTCCGAGAGAGCGCCGGTTCCGGAGGGCCTCCGACCCCTTCTTCCTCCTTGCGGTATTGTGGCCAAGATGTGGCCTCCCGATGCCGTCTTTGCCACATGTCGACGACCCTCAGGTATATATTCCTTCGAAACCTACCTTGCTCTACTGCCCCAGCTCCCCACTTGGCTTCGTGTGGATCTTTTTCTACTTCCGTCCGCTGTTCCAAATCCACCTAGACTTTTACTATTATTAGAGGTAAAGCTAGTTCATATAGTCAACTCTAAGAGTTGGTTTAAACACGGAAGAAAGTGGGAAAGCTGTAGCATGAATCTAGGACTTGGTTCTAAGAGGAAACAGGGGAAAGTAGTAGATACTGGCTACCCAATCGGTCTCTTGGTTGAAAAGACGAAGAAAGCATGGTGGATGGCGAAGGGTGGGGGGAAGTGGACCTATCTCTTGGTTGAAAAAGGAAAGAAAGTGAGGGGTGTTGGGGGACAATGCAAATGAGAATGAGCAGGTCTAGATTTCCTGTGCTCACATAGGAAAATGTCGTCGAGGAGATAAAAAAATGGGACAAATGCAGACATGTTGCCTGAGTGTTTGCCGCTCTCGGCAACCACATCTGCCTCACCACTTTATGCCCCTGCTGTCCCTACGCCCATATCGCTACCGTTAATGTAAAATCACATGAAGCATTAAGCAATGCCACCTAATGTCACTATAAGTAATGGTCTAGCGCCATCGATAAATTGAAGCAATGCCACCACCATTTTATGAAGTGCTTCCGTCTTGCTTTATTTCCCATGAATTGTGTTTTTGCAGTTACACTTAAATCTCACACCGCTAACATTGCTTCATCCCAGTGGAACTGCACAAATTTGATTGCACATTTACTGACCATGTGCTACTCTCATGACAGTAATACTAATGCTATTGTTCTGCATGTTAATGTAGTGGCAGTGTTGATGTGATGTGATGCTACTTACTTAAGGACACTTTCATACTGTCAATCTAGTGCCAATTATAACACAATAGATGCTGCTGTTAATCATACGCTACTGCAAATATCTGTCACTGTTTAAATAACCGTATTTCGTATTTGCGCAAACAGGGATGTCTGTCTCCATATCGTTTTGGGCTGTCTGTCTCTGTATCATTTCTATCCGCGAATCAAAAGCACACACCTCAGTTTTAGTAGAACTGCGCAAAATGAGATGGCTATCCCTCGTTGCCGTCGTCTAACCACCCGTCTTCCAGGTATTCCTGCATTGGTAGTTACTAGGTAGAATGACCAACGCAATATAAAAGAAGTTGATTCATATGTTTTACTTCCTGATTGCAGTGTAGGGACGAGCGAAAACAACCGCATCCTAGTCCGGAATGCACTTTCTACCAGTTCATCCATGGACCGAGGACTAGCTGGCACAGCTGCACGGCGTTTTTTTGGACAGGTGCATGGACAAGAGGCATTGTGGTCTGCTTATTTCTGCAAATAGCGGTGCTTAAATTTAGTGGAATGCACAAGAATTTCAGCTAGTCAGTACACTACATGGTTCAGTTCAGCATTCCAGCTGAGAACACAATTATAATTGGTTATTCTGGAATGAGAGAACCTAACCCTGGATGGTGGCAACAAGAAAAAACCAGAGTGAACTCCAGGAAATTTAAGCCTGCTGGGAGGCCCTTTGCTCAGAGAAGTCTTGCTTGTTTTTTCCTGATTTGTAAACCTTCTCACAACTTTGTCTTCTGCTGTGAACTAGTATATGTTTGTTATGTTCTATGAATCATTGAGATGTATAAAATTACTTAACTTATGCTTTTCAAGTTTTTTATGAAGCCGAGTTTAATGTGAGTGTTCCACATGAACACTGGACTAGCGTGTGAACGTTCGGAATTTACATTGTGGTCTCAGTTAACTACATGAACCACTGTAACAAGATACATAGTTGCTTACAGACAACAGATTGTTGGTTGTTAGCTGGTCAATAGCCTAGTGTTTAAGCGAGCTGAGCCAATGTGCCGTGTTTTGCACAACTGCTTACAAGTGGGGTAGCACCAACAGTGTTTACAAGTACTTATGTATACGTCGGCGCACAGTTCTCGAACAAGTACTCTATTTCATCAAAACACACTGCTCGTATGATAAACCGTGACAACTTATGTCTTACCATGCCATATTCATGAAAAAACTAGTGAGGACACATCTGTTTCGGCAACAATTACGATGGTTCTCACATGATTCACGGGCACACAAAAGTAGCAGCAGTTCCCATAGACGGATTCAAACAGAGTACTAGCCCCAGAGAGCTCGATAACATGCAAGGTTCGGATAATTAGACACAATCCAAACTACTATTAAACACTAGCTGGGGAAACTATTTCATGCCCCGATCTAATTTGGGCTGGACACAAGACGAACCTTGCCATGAACACATCGAGGACGTCCGGCAGCAGCTCAATCCTGTGAACCTTCATGAAGACAACCTTGTGGCCTTGCCACTCATAAACTTGTTTGTGGAGGCATGCCACGTCATCTTCCTGCGTAAGCTTGACAAGAACAGTATGCCTCACAAATGAAGGAGTAGCTTTGAACTTCTTGTGCTTCAGTACACCCTGGACAACACGCCTGACAACAGTGGGGCTGGAATACAACTCTTCATTGGTATAAGCGCAAATGGCTTCCAGGATCCAACAACCTAAAAACTCTGTTTTCCCAGTGCGTATATTCAGGTCATCCGCCTCATAGCGAGTGACATGTACAACCACACAATCCTTGTCCGCATCAGGGCTCTAATTGAAACAGAAGCAAATTCTGAATTACTTTCCAGTATAAGAAACACAAGTTATTTAAACCACTATGTATAGCATGGCATCGAAGCTAATAAATTTTTTCATTATTCATCACCACATACTTAGATGAAAAACCACAATCGAGATTGGCAA
>NC_057811.1:357013134-357056031 GCF_018294505.1 Triticum aestivum | reverse complement strand
ACCTCAAATGGGGCGTTGACCATCTCAGTAGTGGCCATGAGCGTATCTGGGGTCGGCTCGGTGGCTGCCTCCATCTTCTTGGAGCTCTCTGTCTCGTGGGGATCAGCCTCCCACGTTTGCTCCAATATCGGCAAATCTTTGCCTGGTTCTCCTTGGTCCATCATGAAACTGACGAATACTAGGAGACCACTGAAAGGAAAACGCAATCGCAATGACAATGAAACAAAAAAGAGAGTGAGGATCGGTTACTGCTTTGCAAAAGTTCTTTTTTTTCTCTGAATGAAAATATACCAACATCACGGATCCGCTTACCTTCCCTTCGTTGGGAGAGAAGAATAGTGGCAGATGTGAGTGTTGCCTTTCTTGAAGATGGTGAGGGAGAAGGGGATTCAGCGAAGAGTGAAATGATGGTTGCTTCGTCCGACAAACTTAGACTGCGGGGAGGTGGGGTTTTGTGATACGACGGCTCGTTATTGCCGCGCTACGACCGGGGTGACTCTCCGCCTGCATACTGCCTTCGAATTTGGTGGATGGCATTTGGGCCCGCGCACTGCATGGCCCGCATGTCGGTGAACAAAAGTATAACGGCATTCAGTAGAGGGAGACGTTTCGATGACCTAGGAGGAGCCAGAAGCGGTATTGTATCCATTGTACTAGTAGTAATTGTTTTTCTAGGTAGCTGTAGAGTGTCTCCACTGTACTAGTAGTAATTGTTTCTCTGGGCCGAAGACAAAACAGCCCATCCACCCTAGTAAATACTAAAATCAATTCAAAAGTCCATATATTTACTGAATGAGAGGCGCTACCCACACCCAACACACCGCCCCCCAAAAAAACCTGGGTGTTCTTCTTCCTCCTCACTCCCACCCACCTCACGTCAGCTTGCTCCACTCGTACCCCCAAATTCCTCACCTCACTCCTACAGAAAACCCCAGCTCCCCTTCTTCCTCACTACTACAGAAAAACCCCAGCTCCCCTTCTTCTTCACTCGCACTACAACTAGGCTCGTCATTCGTTACTCTGCTCAAATCCATGAACGCGACACGACGCCCTCGAGGAAAATGGAGTTGGCTGACCCCCAGCACCAAGAAGATGAGGCTCTCACCAGCGGCGACGCCTGTTGTAGATCCCGCACCCTGCAACGCGGGGAGAAGCGGCGACCCCGCCCCCACCGGATCCCAGGAAGCCGTAGAATCTCGGTTGGACCACATCAGCGATCTCCCGGACGCCGTCCTTGGGGAGATCATCTCGCTTCTCCCCACCAAGGATTGCTGCCGCACCCAAGTCCTCTCAATTCGATGGCGCCCTCTATGTTGCGCCGTGCCCCTTAATCTCGACTGCCGTCAGCTATCTCTCTTCAATGATTTTGAAATCCCCAGAGCCATCATCTCCTCCCACCAGGGCTCCGTTCAAAGCCTCTACATCCCGTCATGCTACCTGAGCAAGCATACCATGCCCTGCACGGTGGACGCCTGGCTGAAATCCCCTGAATTCACAGAACTACAGCTACTTGAGTTCTACTATTCCCCTGGAAATCACCTACCAGAAACTGAACGCCATCTACCTGTGCCCTCAGCATCGATGTCCATCTCGCGGTTTTCCTCCTCTCTCCACACCGCCACCTTTGCGTTGTGCGACCTACCAGACAATCTGGTACTAAACCTTCGACTCCCATTTCTCAAGAAACTTTCACTTGTGCGGGTTCGTATATCGGAGGCCTCATTGCACAACATCATCCACTCCAGTTGCCCTACCCTGGAGTGCTTGGTGCTTGTTTTCACAGTTAGAATCGGTTGTCTCCAAATAAAGTCGCCTAACCTTGTAAGAATTGGAATTTCTTTTGACAGAAGGTAGCTCATCATCCAAGATGCCCCTCCACTTCAAAGGTTGATCCTTGATTCTAGTTATTCACCGTTGCAAATAACCGTCCTCTCTGCGCCTAAACTGGAGACCTTGGGTGTAATACATGATCTCTGTGCTCATTTCAATATGGTGTTTGGCTCCACAGTTATTCAGGTACTTTATATTATAGTCTACACTTGTAACCATAAGCTGCATTTTAAATTTCTGCGCATAAGTTATATGTCATCTTGGAGTACACATTTTGTACTAATATTATGTTCTATGCTCAATGAAGAGTTTCTCCATGGATGGCCTATCAATGGTGCTGGATTCTGTCAAGATCTTATATATCCAAATGAATAGTTTTGATCTGAACAAGATTATTGGCTTGCTGCAATGCTTTCCATGTCTGGAGAAGTTGTATATAAAGGTGATAATTTCATGCACATTGGAAGCCCGCATATAGTGTACTAGAATTAACCGTTCAGCTGTTGCTCTTTCGACACTCTTTTTTTAGACCTTAACTGTTTTCAATCTTCATGTCTATTTAGGCAACAAGACAGTGTAAGAAAGTTATAACCAATCGGTGGATTCGTAAGCATCGGGATTTTCTCACTTCTCATGAGATTCGATTGAAGACAATAATGCTAGAACGATATGTAGCCAACCGTGCAAACACTAGATTTGTCACATTCTTCCTGCTGAATGCGAGGTTACTATTGGCCATCAGGCTTAAGTTTATCAGCAGCATGGTTTTGACGGATGGGTATGTGGAAGAGCAAAAAAAAGGAGTTTCAGGTGGGAAAAAGAGCTTCTGAACGTGCCGGGCTTCTATTTACAACATATTGTGGTCATAATCTAGTAAATTTTACGACCCAGTATGTTCATTCTATGGACCTGACCGATCCATTTGACTGTGACTGCCGAAAACAGTGCTGGAGTTAGATGTTGTTGCCCTTTTCAACCTGGTTTTTTTATTAAACCTGATGAACAATTAACCCTCGTGCTTTTGTACAGTTTGTAAGATGGAGTTAGATGTTCTTGCCCTTTTCAACTCGGCTGTGACTGTCATATTTTCTTTGAAGCAAGGCAAATGGCTTGCCAGTCGTTTAATTTAGAGTGAAATATTGTAACAACTAACAAATCCCAACCAAGGGAAGTAACATCACTCTCGCCGGTTGCTTGAGCTCACTGTGCATTATAGAAGCCAAGTGATTAGCCCCCACCAGCACCCATGAACTTATTTCGAACTAGCACATCAAATGGGCTGTAAATTTTCATAGGAAAGGCTGCATGACCGTGATAGATTTGGATTCTGACATTTGGGACCCGCGAGGAAATAGCCTATCCAAGGTGGTGTCGACTTACTAGCGAGTCAACAAACGATTTTGCCTACCAGCCGTTGGATTGACATCCAACATCTGTCGTGTATCTTCTATCTCTTGTCTTCTTCTTCCTCCAGCCACCCGAACCAAACCAACCTGGTCGGCTCCGCCTGCTCCCGCCTCCCATGGCTGGCTGCGCCTCCGCCGCCCTATCGTACGTACCCTCCAACGTTGGCCAGTCCCTCCCTCTATTCCCCCACATGTCCTGTTATTCTCCGGCGACGTCAGCCCCAACAAGCACCCGCACCCGAACCAGTCAACCCTCGTACTCCCCTCCGCCTGCGACTGGACCGGCGCATCTTCCACGGCTTCTGTTCGTTCCGTCCGAGGCCTCGCCGTTGTCCTCCGCCTTGCGGCCTTGGTTCGCTCGCCGTGCGCGGTGCGCCGCCCTCTTGCATTGTCAATGTCGTCAACAACCGAGAGGAACAAGGAGATAACTGTACGTGGAGAGGATGACAGTAGGGACCCACCAGCGTCATGGCAGTACGCAAGAAAGTGCCTCTACATTACAAGCCCAAAAATATGGTTCCTCCTAATGGTTGGACATCTGAGGCTCACGCCATTGTCAACGTAGTCAATAAACGAGAGAATTACACTACGAGCGGCTGACACCAGGGACCTAGCAGGTCGCGCAGTTTATTTTTTTGAGGAACAAGCAGTTGTTATTTATACTAGTTTTAGCGATGGATCAGGGTAACAACGGGGCTGTGCGGGGGCTGTGGCCCGTCTAGCCAGGGTTTTGTTTATGTTTACCACATCATGAGCCCAGTTGTGTTTTTTTCTTGCTGGAAATGGCTAGCCCAGTTCTATTTTTTTAAAGAAGTACCCAAACGAGGCCTACTTGCTTTATCAGCCCTGCTGGGCTGAAAATCTTTCAAGACGAGGAGAGTTTCATTCGGTTTGCCCAGAAATGGGTTGTACATTTTTAAAACACATCAAACCGGGAATTAGTTTCAATTTTTTTCATTACAAGATTTTAAATTCCATTGATTTTTATGCGTGGACAATTATTTAGATTTTAATTTATATAAATTATTTTTCAAAATAGTTTGAATGTGAATCGATATTTCGGTATTAAAAACAGTTGACCGCACCGAAATATGCAAAATTTCGTATACTTTTTAACCGTGGCCACAATATGGGGTGTAATGCTAACAAAAAGAAGATGGGCTCCAAAAAAAATTCTTAAGAATTAGCAAATGGGCTGTACATTATTAGAAATAATGCACACAAGAGCAGTGACTGTTGGATGTCCATCCAACGGCGGTCGTGCTTCTTCAATCTCTGCTCTTCCTGCTCCAGCCTCTCAAACAAGCGCCGGCGGGACTGCCTACTCCCTCCTCCCGCGGCCGGCTATGCTGCCGCGCAGGCCTCACCGCCCCATCGTACTCCCATCGCTGGCCTAGCCATCCCTCTACTCACCCACACCTGCTGTTATTCTCCGGGGATGGCAGACGAACCAGTAAACCCTCGTACTCCTCTGCGTGGGAAACAACTGCCGAGTCTTCCCTGGCTCCGTGTCGTTCCCTTCCTAGGCCTCGCCATCGTCCACCGCCCTGGTGCTCTCGGCGCGGCCTGGTCAACGTGGTCAATGAACGACATCCATCAGAAGTGGACTGTACGTGGAGAGGCTGACAGCTGGGTCCATGGCCGCACGCAAGGAAATGCCTCCTTATTACGCGCAAAATAATGATTCCTCCACCTGACAGCTAGGACCCACGGGAAGGGCTTCTGTATTTCGTGAAAAAAACGTTCCCCCCGCTGACAGGTCAGACCCACCAGCTATATCTTCGCACACAAGGAAGTGCCTCATTATTACACAAAAAAAATGAATACCCCCTCCTAGCTGGGGCCCACCATAGTGGGTGGCTGACTTGTGGGCCTACTAAGTTGACGGGGACGGAGGGCTTTGTCAACTTAGTCAATATGAATGATTCTAGCTCCAGTGACCATACGATGTCCATCCAAGGGCCATAGTGCTTCATCAACCTCTGGTCTTCTTGCTCCAGCCGCCCAAAGCAGCGCCGGTCGTGCCGCCTGCTCCTGCCTCCCAAGGCCGGCTGTGCTGCCGCGGAGGCCTCACCGCCCCCATACTACTCCCACCGCTGGCCAGGCCATCCCTCCACTCACCCACACCCCCTGTTATTCTGCGGCGACGGCAACCTAACACCGCAGTCGAACCAGTGAACCCTCGTACTCCTCTCCGCGTGGGCATCCACTTCCGCATCTTCCCCGGCTTCGCGTCGTCCCCTTCCAAGCCTCGC
Source organism: Triticum aestivum (assembly GCF_018294505.1). Classification (NCBI taxonomy): domain Eukaryota; kingdom Viridiplantae; phylum Streptophyta; class Magnoliopsida; order Poales; family Poaceae; genus Triticum; species Triticum aestivum. Next base: position 357,050,540 of record NC_057811.1, on the reverse strand, counting down.
CATCGTCCACCGCCTTGGTGCTCTCGGCGCGGCGTGGTCAATGTGGTCAATGACCGACTTCCATCGAAAGAGTACTGTACGTGGAGAGGCTGACAGCTGGGTCCACGGCCGCAGCTGGGTCCACGGCCACAGCCCATTTTTTGTGATTTGCCAAGTAAGTCGCTTTGTCAGGCCTGTTGGGATGCAAATCTTTAAAGACGAGGAGAGCTTCATTCGGCTGGCCGAGAAAATGGCCTATCAGTAATGAGAAATGGGCTGTACATTTTTAAAACTCATCAAACCGGCAATTAGTTTCAAATTTCTTTTTTTCATTTTGAGATTTTAAATTGCATTGATTTTTATGCCTGGACAATTTGTTGGATTTTATATTGATATGCATTTATTTTTAAAATCAGTTTGAATGTGACTCGAAACTTCGGGATTAAAAACAGTTCGGACCGCACCGAAATATGCAAAATTTTGTATAATTTTTTAATCGTGGCCACAATATGGGCTGTAATGCTAACAAAAAGAATATGGGCTCCAAAAAAACCTTAAGAATTAGCAAATGGGCTGTAAATTATTAGTAATAATGGCAGATGGGATGTATGTTGTTTTCCACATATTTGAGGCTTTCCTAAAAAAAGGTTGACGCACAAGCAGTGATTGTTGGATGTCCATCCAACAGTCGTCGTGCTTCTTCAATCTCTGCTCTTCATGCTCCAGCCGCTCAAACAAGCGCCGGCGGGACTGCCTGCTCCCTCGTCCCCGTGGCCGGCTGTGCTGCCGCGCAGGCCTCACCGCCCCACCGTACTCCTATCGCTGGCCTACCATCCCTCTACACACCCCCACCTGTTGTTATTCTCCGACAATGGCAGACGAACCGGTAAACCCGCGTACAGTCGTACTCCCCTCCGCGTGGGAACCAACTGCCGAGTCTTCCCTGGCTCCGTGTCGTTCCATTCCTAGGCCTCGCCGTCGTCCACCGCCCTGGTGCTCTCGGTGCGGCCTGGTCAATGTGGTTAACGACCGACATGCATCTGAAGTGGATTGTACGTGGAGAGGCTGACAGCTGGGTCCACGGCCGCACGCAAGGAAATGCCTCCTTATTACGTGCAAAATAATGATTCCTCCGCCTGACATCTGGGACCCACCGAAAGGGCCTATGTATTTCATGAAAAAAACGTTACCGCCACTGACATCTCGGACCCACTAGCTATATCTTCGCACGCAAGGAAGTGCCTACTTATTACGCACAAAAAAATGAATACTCCCCCTGCTAGTTGGGACCCAGTATAGTGGCAGGCTGACTTGTGGGCCTACTAAGTTGACTGGGACGGAGGGCATTGTCAACTTAGTCAATATGCACGATTCTAGCTCCAGTGACCGTACGATGTCCATCCAACGGCCGTAGTGCTTCTTCAACCTCTGGTCTTCTTGCTCCAGCCGCCCAAACCAGCGCTGGTCGTGCCTCGTGCTCCTGCCTCCCGTGGCCGGCGGCGATGCCGCGGAGGCCTCACCGCCCCCTACTACTCCCACCGCTGGCCAGGCCATCCCTCTACTCACCCACACCCCCTGTTATTCTGCGGCGATGGCAGCCTCACACCGCAGCGAACCAGTGAACCCTCATACTCCTCTACGCATGGGCATCCACTGCCGTGTCTTCCGCGGCTCTACATCGTCCCCTTCCTAGGCCTCGCCGTCGTCCACCGCCCTGGTGCTCTCGGCGCGGCGTGGTCAACGTGGCCAAGGAACGGCTTCCATCGGACATGGACTGTACGTGGAGAGGCTGACAGCTGGGTCCACGGCCGTAGCAAGGAAGTGCCTCCTTATTATGCGGAAAATAATGATTCCTCCACCTGACAGCAGGGACCCACCGTACGGGCAACCGTATTTCATGAAAAAATGTTTCCCCCTGACTGCTGGGACCTACCAGCTACATCTTCGCACGCAAGGAAGTGCGTCCGAGAAAAAAATGATTCGCCCCCCTGACTGCTGGGACCCACCAGCTACATCTTCGCACGCAAGGAAGTGCCTGATAGTCGAGACCCACCTGGTCGAAGCGTACGTAGCGTTGCCATTCTGGTTGCGAACGTGTATGTACATACTGGTCGATGTAGAGGCGTGCACGTAGCATGTACACGTACGTACAGCGGCCAGTGTGCAAGAAAGAAAATACAGCCACGTACGTACATACGGGCGGGGTCTCGAATGCCTTCTCACGCATACGTACGGCCAGGGCTCGTGTACATGGCTGGGTCGGAACGGAGAAACTGCGTCGTTGTTGCGTTCATGGGGAGGCAACGGAATGCGTCATGTTCATCGGGAGGCAACGGAATGCGTGGGAGCCAACCGGCTTGGGCGGAACAACCGATGGAAACGAGGCCTGGCGTACCGCAGAACGGAGGAAACGGCCTTGTGTTCGACCGGCCACGTTCGAAATGGGATCCTGTTCATTGGGAGGGGTCTGGCGTACCGCAAAATGGAGGAAATGGACCTCCTACGGTCGAAACGGGGGTCCTGTTCATCGGGAGGGGTGTGGCGTACCGCAAAACGGAGGAAACAAACTTGTGTTGGAGCGCTACGGTCGAAACGGGGGTCCTGTTCATCGAGAGGGGTGTGGCGTACCGCAAAACGGGACTCCACGGGATAATGTTCATCTCCACCGTCGACCCCCTCCAGCCCCCACGGGCTACTGTTCATCCACCGTCGACCTCCTCTAGCCTCCACCTGCGACTGTTCATCCACGGGCTCCGGTTCATCCAGCCTCCACCGCGCGCTACTCCACCGGATACTGTTCAACCAGCCATCTCCACAGGCTCCTATTCAACCACCCCTCCACGGGCTACTGTTCATCCAGCCCTCCACCGTCTACTGTTCATCCAGCCCTCCATGGGGTGGTCCTGTTCATCCATCCCTCCACGGGGTCCTGTTCATCCAGCCCCAACCGGCTCGATCAATCGGGGTCATGTTCATCCACAGGCAACACCACGGGGTCCTGTTCATCCACCCCCACCGGGAACTGTTCATCCAAACCCCCCCAACAACGCTCACTGTTCATCCAGAGGCAGCATCGATCGGCTTCAGTTAGCAGCAGTAGCGAAGGAATCGCTCGATCGGGTTCAGTTAACAGCCATCGATCGCTCGGATTTAGTAACGCGTAGCCTGCAGTGCAATCGCTCGGTTCAGTTAGAGCCCAACGCCTCGCTCGGGTTCAGTTAGAGCCCAACGCCTCGCACCCACGCGCGTGCGTGTATGAGAGAAACGCGCATCGCTCGGCCCCGACCACCCACCGTAACCAGGAACACCCCAATATTTTCCTCGCCCTTGATTCTACCATGTTTTTTTCCGTCATGGACGGCCCAGAATGTCATGCAGCTGCGTCTCCGGCCCGCCCAGGACGAAAAGCCCATTTTCTGTCATGATTTTTTGTCATAGAAGTAGGAGCCCACCACATCTATGATGATACCGGGTTTTGTCACAATTATCATCATAGAAGTGTCATAAGTATGACAGAAAAATTTTCGTTCGGCCCAAAATGTCACGGATGTGTCTTTTTTTTTGTAGTGCAAGGCCTTGTGCAAGATCTTCATCAACAAGCTTGATGCTCTGACACCTTTCCAGGTATAAGAACTAGATTTCGAATGTGGTCGACAACACTTTCACTTGAGCTTACCACTTTTGGTACTAGGTTAACTGGCGGCCGTATGCTGACGACCGAGAGTGGGGGTTTGAGCTGAACGCGATGTGCAAGCAGGACCGGCTTCTCTGGCGGTGCATCGTGGCCATGATTTGTATCTATGCCGTCGAGTACCACTTGCCAGAGCGCGCTACCGCGCAATTTGGTAAGGCGCAACGTACACGACCAGCCGGCATCGTCAAAGATACCGGTGGCTAAGACCTGCACTTGTGAGTACCACCGCCTGTTCTCATCGTTACCAAGTTTCGTTTTGATGTTTTACATTCTTCCTAATGGTGTTTTACATTCTTTCTTATGCTTTGCAGGCTGAGCAGGAATAAGAATCAGTCTATCACCGATTGGGGAGAGCAACATGCCAAATACGTGACTGAATGGAACCAGTGGAAAACTCGCAAAGATGTGGAGAGAAAAGTGATTGACTGGGAGGAGTACGCGGATCACTTGCTGTGGTACGACGATGGCATCAAGCATTGTCTGCGCCTAAGGCCACAGTGGACGACAACAGATGCCGAAAGTGGCCTCCCACCGCACGCCAGCCTCCAGTGACCGAAACTGCCACCAAATCAGTGGTAGGGTTGCATACCCTACCGCCAGGCGTCGTGGCGGTAAGCCCCTACCGCCAAAGGCCCTGGCGGTAGGATGTGCAACCGTACTAAAAGTGCGTTATATTGACTAGAGGGGGGTGAATAGGCGATTTTTATGAATTCTTCACTGAGGAATTTCAGGGTGAGGAAATTCCTAAGCGAAGAACTACTTGCAGCGGAATAAGTACTCAGATGTAAACATAACAGAACATAGGCATGGTCATCATGATGAAATCAAGACAAGCACAGAGTATAGAAAGCGTAAACACAGGATAAAACAGGATGAAGACAAACAGACTGAAGAAATTGAACTGAGGAAATTGAGAAAGTCTTCAGTCAAAGTCTTCAAACAGATATGAACAAGCACACAACTACTGTAATGAGGAAATGAAAGAGTTGAGGAAATAGAACCAGTAAGCTTGGTGAAGACAATGATTTGGTAGAACAGTTCCAACTGCTGTCTCAGTTGTACATCTGGTTGGAGCGGCTAGGTATTTAAACCTGAGCACACACAGTCCCGGACACACAGCCCTCACCATATTCTCCTTGAGCTAAGGTCACACAGAACTCGCCCAATCACTCGTGGTAAGTCTTCAGGTGACTTCCGAACCTTCACAAACTCGGTCACTCGACGATCCACAATTTCCTCTTGGATGCTCTAGACCATGACGCCTAACCGTCTGGAAGAAGCACAGTCTTCAAAGGTAACAAGCATCGGATCTACGCAAGATCAATTTCTTGAGTGATGCTCAATCACTTTGGGTTTGTAGGTGTTTGGGTTTGCGTTTTCCTCACTCGATGATTTTCTCTCAAAGTCCTCGGAGGATGGGATGCTCTCAAATGACAAGTGTCAGTTTCTCTCGGAGCAGCCAACCAGCTAGTGGTTGTAGGGGGCGGCTATTTATAGCCTAGGGAGCAGCCCGACATGATAAGACATAAATGCCTTTCAATGATATGACCGTTAGGTGGGTAGATATTTTGGGACAGCTGGCGCATAGCACAGCAACGGTCGGATATTTGAGGCTCAAATTCCTCAGGGCTATCATGTTCCTCACTGTGTAAGCAATCTGCACTGGCGAATTCCTAACTCCTCAGTCAGAACAAATTCTTCAGAGACCAGAAGAACTTTGTCTCTGTTGATAATCCCCAAGTGCAGGGAATCATCGTAGCAATTTCCAAAGGTGGAAGTGATAAGTACGGAGTGTCGAACCCACAAGGAGCTAAAGGTAATATCAATATTCTCTCAAGCCCTATCTGCCACTGATACGACTCTACGTGCACCGAACGTTTGCTTCCAACTAGAAACGAGAAATAAAACTACGTTGTGGGTATGAAGAGGATAACTTTGTATGGTATCGGAGAGCTAAAATATAAAAGTAGGTGCTGTTATCATAAAGTTAGAATATATTACTAAATATTATAAATAGCGAGTGTGGAATAATGATGGATCGGTGTGCGGAATTGTCCTAGGCAATTGTTAACAAGACCGATAGTCGTCATTGCAATTTCATATGAGGGAGAGACATAAGCTAACATACTTTCTCTTCTTGGATCATATGCACTTATGATTGGAACTCTAGCAAGCATCCGCAACTACTAAAGATCATTAAGGTAAAACCCAACCATAGCATTAAAGCATCAAGTCCCCTTTATCCCATACGCAACAACCCCCTTACTCGGGTTTATGCTTCTGTCACTCAAGCAACCCACTATAAGGGAATCATAAATGTATTGCAACACTCTACAGCGGGAATCCCTCACGCTTGCACGATAGGGAGGCACAATAGGACATCACCAAAATATAACATACAACTCGTACCAATCTAGATCATCAATCAACCCAAAGACAAAGGATATCTACTCAAAACATCATAAGATGGCAACACATCATTGGATCATAATATGTGGCATAAAGCACCATGTTCAAGTAGGGATTACAGCGGGGTGCGGGAGAGTGGACCGCGTTAAATAGATGAGGATGGTGATGATGATAGTGATGTTGATGAAGACGATCACCGCGGCGATGATTCCCCTCCCAATGGCACTCCGACGCCACCGAGAGAGAGGAGGAGAGGTTCTCCCCCTTGTGCTTCCTCCTCCATGGCCTCCCCCCTAGATGGGGAGAGGTTCTCCCTTTGTTCCTTGGCCTTCATGGCGATGATGGCCCCTCCGGGATCCTCCTCCATGGCCTCCGGTGATGATGGCCCCCTCCGGCAGGGTGCCAGAGAGGGCCTAGATTGATTTCTCGTGGCTACAGAGGCTTGCGGCGGCGGAACTTCCGATCTAGGTTATTTTCTGGGGGTTTCTGTATTTATAGGAATTTTTGCCGTTGGTTTCACGTCAGGGGGGTCTCCGAGTCGTCCACGAGGCAGGGGCCCACGCCCAGGGGGGTGGGCGCGTCCCCACCCTCATGGACAGCCCGGGACTCTTCTGGCCCAACTCTTTTGCTCCAGGGGCTTCTTTTGGTCCATAAAAAATCAACAAAAATTGGCACGTCAATTGGACTCCGTTTGGTATTCCTTTTCCGTAAAACTCAAAAACAAGGAAAAAACACAAACTGGCACTAGGGTCTAGGTTAATAGGTTAGTCCCAAAAATCATATGAAGTAACATATAAATGCATATAAAACATCTAAGATGGATAATATAATAGCATGGATACTTCATAAATTATAGATACGTTGGAGACGTATCATCTGTCACTGAAGAATATGACTGAACTGTATGAGATTTCCAATGGCTTAACTCGAAGGGATTGGTAGGTGTAGGATTTTGAGTTGAGCATCACATGTAAATTTTTCCTTAGTATTTCCTCGACCCCCTTTAACAGTACGGTGTTTCCTATGACTCAAGAAAGAGAAAATGAAACTACGAAAAATAAAAGTCTTCACGCTTCATGTTCCTCGAATGAATGCCAAGTCTTCAAGGTCACACCAATTTCTTCACTTTCAAAGTCTTCAGAAATCCAAAGTCTTCAGTTGAAGAACTTCATTTTTAGGGGTCGACTTCCTCTGTAAATATCAAGCTCCTCATAGACTTATAGACCTGTGTACACTCATAAACACATTAGTCCCTTAACCTATAAGTCTTCAATACACCAAAATCACTAAGGGGCACTAGATGCACTTACAATCTCCCCCTTTTTGGTGATTGATGACAATATAGGTTAAGTTTTCAACGGGGATAAACATATGAAGTGTAAATACGGATACTGAGGAATTTGATTGCAAGATATAGAAGAACTCCCCCTGAAGATGTGCATAGTGAGGATTTTGCTTTTGAAGCACTGCACACTTGAAGAGTAGAATCATGGAGATCTCCCCCTATATCTTGTAATTCATACATGCATTTGACATATAATATGAAGAATTTGAAATGCATGATGAATTATGGTGACTAATGTAATTCAGCATGCGTGCATTAACATTAATGAGGAATAACGATGCAGAAAAACACAGCAAAAGTATCAGGGCACCATAGAGTTTAAGTTTGCAACTCGATCCAGCAAAGTCATCAATAGAACGAGAGTTGTAACTTCGCAAAAACACCCATATAAGATAGACCCGCTTGAAGACTAACTCAAATTTCTCCCCCTTTGTCATCGAATAACCAAAAGGGTTGAAAATGAGGACTAACGCCCCTGAAGAATATCATGTTGATGAAGGAGCGCCAGCGATGTTGGGGTCGTTTGTCGTAGTAGGGCCTGCCGCAGTGTCGTCCAAGTCTTCATGCTCGTCGGTTTCGCGCGATGAAGAATATGAGCTGGCCACCAAGGAAGGAACCTTGACCTTCTTGTATTTCTTCGGTGGAGGTGCAGACCAGTCAAAGTCCTCCTTGAGACCCATTTGCTTCAGATCTTCTTCACCATACAGATGAGATAAGATAGCCCAGGTGCGACCGAAGACTTCATGGAGGTAGTAATGGTTTGTCTTCACTGCATTATGTGTAGCAGTCATGTTGTGAAGAATAGAACCAAACTGACGCTTAACCCATTTATGGTTTTGATCCACCTTCTGGTGAAGACTAAGAAGCAGCTCACGGTCAGTCATCACTCGAGGAGCAGTGGCTTGAGGATTTGGCTTGGATGCATTGGCAGCAGAATCATGAGTGGCAGAGTCATCATTGGTGGAATAAGATGCAGCTTTGTGAAACTGACCATCCAATGGACGAATGCCTTCATCAATGACAGCAGGTGCCTTGCCCTTTTCATCAGCTGAGGAATATGTCCGCTTGAGGACTTCAATTGGGGGCAAGTAGCTGAGGTGATTCTGAAAATTAGCCTTGTAGTTGAGTGAAGACCTTGTTCTGAGGAATCTCATCATCCAAGGAGCATAAGGCTTCAACTCAAACGGAGAGAGTGCAACATTGGCAAAAGTCCTCATGAAGAAATCATGATAGTTGACAGGAATGCGATGCATGATGTTGAATAGCAGATTCTTCATGATGCCAACGACTTCTTCATCAGACGAGTCGTGACCTTTGATGGGACTCATTGTCTTCGTCAGAATGCAATAGACTGTTCTTGGCACATATAGCAATTCCTTCACGAGGAATTTGGTCCTTGTCGGTTCAATATCCGGCATATCTTGTAGTAGGGGTCCTAAGCTAGGCGTCTTGGAGCGATGGTAACATGGACATGGGATTTTACCCAGCTTCAGGCTCTCTCGAAGAGATAATACCCTACATGCTGCTTTTGATTGTATTCATATGGGTGTAGTACACAGTACATGTATCTACCATGAGATAGTAGTAATGAATATGAGATTGTCTATTGACTAGCCTGGCCTCGGTTTATATAACACACCGGAGGCCTAGGGTTTAGGAGAGTCCTCGCCTTGGGCACCAAGTCTTGTGGAGTCTTCCTTGTATGCGGCAGGGGCTGTCCGAACTGGCCCATGAGTATACGGCCATGGGGGCCTCGGCCCAATCTAACTGATCGGGAGACAACGTGGTGAGTCCCCCTGGTCCAGGACACCGTCAGTAGCCCCCTGAACTGGTCTTCAAGTTGGGGACGCTCCTCGATTCTTCCGAACTGTTCTTCATCTTCGGTCGTCGGTCTTGAAAACTGGTTCAACAAATCTTTCCATCTTCGATCTTGAGGATCGCCAAAGTGAATCCAAAGAGTTTACACGTCAGGTATCCGAGGAGCCCCTTTAAGTTTCCGGCCTTTATCAATGCCTTGTTATTTTTATGCCACACCTCGGGTTTGAAGTTGTTCCCGGGCGGCAGTGTCCTCTTGCGTCCGAGCTCCAACGCCGGACTTCATTAGAGGTATCTTTTGCGGCTGAGCACCAACGCCGGACCGCTTCCGAGCTCCACCGCCGGAATGTATCCGAGCTCCACCGCCGGACTGTATCCGAAGAGTATTGTTACAGCCGAGCTCCAACGCCGAACTGCATCCGAGGTGTCATAGATCACCTTGGTTCAAAAAAGTTGAAGGAGTTTAGCCGAGCTTAATGCCGGAAATGCCCTCTATGGAGCCATCCACTAGCGCCCGAGCTTTATGCCAGGCTGCTTCCGAGGTGACGCACCACCTTGGGCTTGGGCTGATTGTTTGCGCATTTTATTTCCGATTGATGCAATTTAATTACTGACAAGATATGTAGCCAGTAGCCCTCAAGGTATGTGTCGGTCTAACATTCCGAGATGCACTTTAGAGGAGATAGTGATCGGCGGACGGACCCTTGAGAGAGGGTTTGGAGAAGTCGCCGTAATATACCAGCTTGATGCCGGATAGGTCCATATGGGACCTATTGTTGTCCGAAGACGCGTTTGCACATAGTTCGGTCAAGCCGAACACTGAGCACTTTGAATTTTCTGCCTTGAATAGGCAATGCAGTAGCCCCCGAGACACTGGTCGGGTGGCAACACCAGATCAGGGGATCAATGTACCCCTTTAATATTTGTAAATAATAAGCACGAAGCCCAGTAGTCCCCCGAGCCTTAATGTGGGCACGGGTGGCCGAATTAAGGATCGATATCTGAAGTAAAATCACAAATTACGTGTAATGATTCTATGTATCCAAGTACTCTACATCATTAATGCTCGGATCCGCATTGTACAAAACATTGTTGACCGACCATCGGCTTCAACCTCCTCGGCCAGTAGCCGGGGAGTGTTTGTCCTACTTTATAGAGCCTTTACAAGGGCAAAGATTACGACAAACAAGGCAATCCGGCCATACGGTTTTATAAACAAAGGACGCGGAGAGATATGTTATATTACTTTATAACGTAAGAAACATCTTCCAAAGAAAATAGTCCCGCTATCGGTTTCTTTCTTTGGGTTGTCATGCCAACCATGATCATGAAACCTCACTTCCGATCAATGCAGGAGAAAAATATTGAGGATTTAGTTTGGGGAAAGTTCCCGAACTCTATGGTATTAATGAACCAAAATTTTCACTTCCGTCGTTGCCAACCAATGTGATACTTTAAGATTGCTAGCTTTCGGCTTCACCCAGTCTGAGGTACTAACTTGGATGACTCGGCAGTAACAATCACAGAGGTGCTCCCTTTACCGCCTAGCCGAACAATCAGGAACGTAGGGGTAAGCACAGGAGCCAGGCAACCCAGCTTGGCCAAAATATTAAGTCAAATTGATGCATATTTATGGCTTTATAATGATGATTACGGAAGGCAGCCCTCGTATATTAAATACAAATGCTGATGATATGATTATTTTCACTCCGTTGCGACCGTTTATCAGTTGAAAGTGGCCCATCGTCGGCTTCCACCCCCTTGTAGATACTATGCAGGGTGTTTCCGTAATAACAAGACAACCCTTAGCCGAAGTCTCGGTGCCCGAAGGCGGTTGTGTTAGCGGAAACGAGGCAATCAGATATGCGGGCTTTATAACTTTCACTTAGTCATAGGAGCTTAAAGTTGGGAGGTTAGTTACTAGCCCCCGATTAGTGTTTGGCGACAGTCGAGGTCAAGCCGTAAACACTTCGGCCAATGTTATGAACGGACCATCATTTAACACGGGGTGACCTATATCGATCTTTATAGTTTAATACAGTCATCGGATCGCTGACCAGTTTACGCTTATTGTGACAGTCAGTTTTCGGCTTTCTCCAATGAGGCGCTTAACCATGCAAGTTGGAAGCACAATCGTAGTGGTTCTCCCTTTGTGCTCCTAGCCGAACAAAGCGGAACGTAGGAGGCAAGCACAGGGGCCGGGCAACCCAACTATTGACCGAAGACACAATTCGAAACTAGTGCATATATAGCAATATCCGAGGATGTTTTTGCCAGATCTCTAAAGGTGTCCGGCGTTGCACTGCGAGACTTATGCTGGAAACACGCAAATAGTTTAAAAGTGCCATAGGCTTGGAAAACCAAAAAACTTCAGTAAAAACTGGACGTCTGAACTAGATCAAGTGTTCGGTGCCAAATCAAAAATTGGTCTTAGAAAAAAAAGTGCTTCTATCGTGCTTTAACATGACACATCCTATCTCAATACTTAAAGCGGGTCAGCCTACGGCTTCAACCTCCTATCCCGAAGGCGGAGTACTTCTCGTTAGGCCAGTTTAGCAAACTAAACTCTAGCGGCTTTGAGAGAGAAATTAGGCTCCCCGGCTAGTGACCACACACTCGTGGAAAAAAAGGAGTGATAAAAAAGACTTTGCAACGACTAAGAAGAAGAACACTTATTATAAAACAACTCATATAAATTTAAGAGCCCCCAAGTGACTTGGGTAAAAGAATTTTATGTATAATGATTGTATGTACCGAAGTACTTATGTCATATATGTGTTCACCCGAACTTTAAACACGTCTTAACCGACCGTCGGCTTCTCCCTCTTCGGTCAAGGGCCAAAAAGTGTTATGTACTCCACCTGTCGAGAATATCAACGGTGTTTCCGATAACCAGGCAATCAAGCCGTAAGGCTGTAACAGACAAAGCACGCTCAGGGAACTTATGCTATATTATTGACGAAGTGTAAGAAGCATCTTCGAAGAAAATAGTACCCCCACCGATACCTTTCTTCGGTTGCTCATTATTACTATGAGACCTATGCAATAGATTTTTTGTACTCAGGAGTTCCGTTGTGTGCCAACCATGATTGAAAACAATAAGAGCGCTAGCTTTTGGCTTCACCCAGACTGAGGTCCGAGCTCGGATGACCCGATCGTGACAATCGCAGAGGTGCTCCCTTTACTCCCTAGCCGAACAATCGGGAACGTAGGGGTAAACACAGGAGCAAGGCAACCCAGCTTGCGGAACACTTAAATCAATATGGTGCATATTGTGGCGTAATACACGAACAAGGAACGAAGCCATACAAGTATAATCATATGCGAGAGGAAAGGCTTCATAAAGGAAGCCCCCAAGTAAACGGGGTATTTGAATTTGCGTGTCACAAACAAAGTTATGACAATGAATTTTTTCACAAACAACTTGTTGCCAAAAAAGTATAATGCTTGGTCGGACCGAACAAAATTTAAAACTGAAAGTTTTTGAGCATGAAAGTGACTTAGCTAGTTAATGTGTTCGGTATTGATGACGCGGTCCGAGCTTGATGCGGGACAAGGTTCCAGCCCCCATGCTGGTCCCGAGGTGGCCGACCAGAGAGTTCGGCACTCCGAAAAGGTGAAGCCCCCAGTCCAGCCGCAGTGATGGAGCAGGTCAGCGGGTGACACCGGAGTCTCCGGCTGAGTAGGTTGACGAAGCGACGACGCGGGGTTTCCAACATAAGGCAGCGCGCCAAGGCGACAACACAATTTGGTCGACGGAGGTGACAGCGCGGCTCAGTCTAAGTCGATTGACTGCACAGATAAAATAGTGCAAACCAAAAGTAATGACAGATAATAATGTATATTAAAAAAATTCTTCTACTTAATTAATATAAGTGAAGTAAATAATGAAAGAGATATGGCCTGAGCGTCGAGGTCGGCCCGGTGAAGTGGTCGCGTGGTAATGCTGACAAAGGGATGTGCGCCGAGGCGACTCCCCAACTTGATCAACGTAGGAAGGACGACGTTGTTGGCCCCATAGAGTTGACCGCGTGACGTAGTCAAAGGTGATTACCAGCGCACATAAAATAGTGCAGTCAAAAAATAGAAAATCTTCTATTTAATTGACATAAGTGAATTTTTTTGAATAAATATGGCCTGGGCGACAAGATCAGCCCGGCGGAGCCGCAATGTGGAAAAGTTGACACAGGGACACGCGTTGACGCGATGTGATGACTTGGTCAACGTCGGCGGGACGACGATATCGCCTTGCCGAGGTGTTAGCGCGGCCCAACCTAAATAGATTGCCTACACGCACAAAGTAGTGCAACCAAGAAATAATAATAGTTAAAAAAACGTGCATAATTAATTTATGCGAAAAAGGTTTGGTAAATATGGCATGAGCGCTGAGACTAGCTCCATGGCGCGATGGCGTCGTGGTACGACGATGTCGGCGAAGGTCGGCCTACCCAGGTGACAGGGAGAGGCTGGCCGGACTAACGCCAGGTACAAACGTCGGTAGAATTTCTCTGCCAAAATAATGCAGTACACGCCAACAGAGAAAAAAAATTCCATGCGTAATAACTTTATGTGCTAACCGAATAGTTAGGAAAGACGAAACCTAGAATTATTTTGCACGTAGCAGACCGAAGAGGAAATTCTTCAAGACCCCAGGTGACCTAGTACTAAACCAGACCATCCTCCGGGAGAAATTGCAGTGGCAATTGACGAAGAATCAACAAAAAATCAAGCATTAAATCTGGCCTTCACGTGAATTAGAAAAGCAAAGCTAAGGCATACTACGCATTGATTAGATCTCGAAGATCGTGTTGCACTTATACTAATAATATCAATTAACAAATTGAACAACTTCCCTGATGCTTCACGTGTAGTAGATTATCTTTCTATGGGAACACTACTAGCAGGAGGAAATCAGCCAGGGGACTTGGCTTGGGACTTTGGCCGGTGGAGGAAAAAATAGTGGCGGCCGATCATCTCCAATTTGACCACTAGTTGGACTAGTATTTGGCTGGTGCACTTGTATGCTTCGCGGCCAGTCGGCCACAACACGTCCATGACCAGACCATCAGGGAACGGTGGCGCCTGTCGCTCATGGACACGGCCGCCTATACTTCTGATCTGCGAATAATTAGTGGAGACCAGCAACAGGCCTCGAAATAGATTATTCATTACAGGACGATCTAATCAGAAGAATATCACCTGATTATCCCATCGATCCGCGACGAACACCCAGCAGGCTCTCAATGAAAGCACCAATGTCGGTTCAATATCCGGCATATCTCGGAGTAGGGGTCCTAAGCTAGGCGTCTTGGAGCGATGGTAACATGGACACGGGATTTTACCCAGCTTTGAGCTCTCTCGAAGAGATAATACCCTACATGATGCTTTTGATTGTACTCATATGGGTGTAGTACAGAGTACATGTATCTACCACGAGATACTAGTAATGAATATTAGATTGTCTATTGACTAGCCTGGCCTTGGTTTATATAACACACAGGAGGCCTAGGGTTTAGGAGAGTCCTCGCCTTGGGCGCCAAGTCTTGTGGAGTCTTCCTTGTATGCAGCAGGGGCTGCCCGAACTAGCCCATGAGTATACGGCCATGGGGGTCCTCGGCCCAATCTAACTGATCGGGAGACGACGTGGTGAGTCCCCCCTGGTCCAGGACACCATCAGTCCTTCGGGCTTGACCGGGCTTCAGAGGCTTCATAAGCACTTGCATGTAATGAGCAGTGAGCTCAGGCTCTTGGTACAGGCAACGAGCACCTTCAAGGGGAGGACTGATTGGCAGGGCGTGAAGTAATTCAGAGGCCGGTGCTTTATAATGAGTGTTGTCGGTCATCCAGTCCAATACCCAAGAGTTCACATCATCAGCATCTCCTGTGATTTGCAGCATTCCGTAGAATTGAAGAATAAGTTCTTCATTCCAATAAACAATGTGAGAGCAAAAGTTGAGGAGGCCTGCGTCATGAAGCACACTGAGGACAGGTGAGAAGCATGGTAGTGATTCCATGTCCATGTGAGGAATATGCTCGTGGTCGAAGACTTTATCCTTGTTGAAGAGCAGTGAAGAATAGAAATTGGCATGGCTGGCAGTCCAGAAGCGCTTCCTTCTAAGACGAGCAGAATCATAAGGATTATAATCAGTGAAGAACACGTGCTCGCCGAAGAAGTCATCAGCCTTGAACTACTGCTTCTTCGAGAAGGGATCCTTTGGCTTGGGCTGAGGAGTATCAGTCAATTGCATCACCACCTCAGGAATCGCAATCTCAGGATCCACAGGCTAAGGAATTTCAGGTTCTTCTTCAGTGACAGCCTGGGTCTTCAATTCTTCATTTACATTTTCATCAGCACTAGTGGCTGGAATTTCTTCATGGACAGACGGGGTTGCACGTGGTTCTTCAGATCCCATTTGTACTTCAGTAGTGACAGGGGACTGAGGAATTTGTTGCAGAGGTGTGAAAAGAGGAGAATTGGGGTGCTGACTTTCCCAAAAGTCATCATTCATCACTGGAGTAGTGCTGCCAATGTCCACATCTTCCTCTTCTTTGCTCATTTCTTCAACGCCGGCCTCTTCAGCAGTGAACTGAGGCATGGGCGATGAGACTATTGGGGTTGAAGAGATTGCATCCACTTCAATTTCTTCATCCAACTGCTCTGACGAAGCAGCAGAAGGAATGTCATCATCTGATTCACATGATGTCACATATTCTTCATCAAAAGGAACAAGGTCCTTTGATGGCATGGATGAGACAGGAATAGCATCCATTGGGTTGTCAAATGAACTAGTCAGTGGCTTCATCTTCTTCGGAGCTGAAGAATCTGATGAAGTTGATGCCTTCCTTTTTTTCACCACTGCACGCTCTGCAGCCTTGGTCTTCTTCACATCTGATGCAGATGGAAGGATTGGAGTTGGGGTAGGTGCAGGAGGAGCAGAGGAAATTGGTTGAATTTCTTCAGGCGCAACTGATGCAGTTGCCCTGACTTCTTCATTTTCTTCAGGCACAGCCGTTGAAGCTTCAGCTGTCCTGTCATTTTCTTCAGGCACAACACTAGTGGTTGCCCTAGCAATTCCTTCAGCGGCTGGAATGCAGTCATCAGCCCGGGTACTCTGAGTTTCTTCAGCAGCCTGAATGTCGTCAGCGGTGCTGGCATTTTCTTCAGTCGGCTAAGCAAATGCCTCAGCCTGAGGATTTTCTTGTTGCGTTGGGGCTGCAACATTGGAAGTGAACTTTTCAGTCAAATTCACAAACCTGACTTTGGCTCCAAGCCATTCAGCATGGTATACGTCAAATTCTTCACTGAGTTTCTTGATCTCAAATTGTTCAGTTGTCATAGAGATAACGTGTTTCTTCAAGAAACGCTCCTTCTTTTACTGCGCTTTCCTGATCTGCCTGGCCTTTTCAAATTTCCATTTCTCTTCTTGAATGAAGGCAGTCAGCATATGACTTTGGCCAGGAGTCAGCTTGAAATCAGGCATAGGAGTGTTTGGGTCCTTGTGCCAGAGATCAATGTAATCAAGGATCAAGTTTGGATCCAAAAGTAGAGGCACATTTGTGCCCTTGGCTCTAGCGGCCCTGAGCTGCGTGTCTCTGATGATTTCGGCAAGTTCCTCATCATCAGCTTCGTCTTCATCAGACGACACTTGGAAGGCGACCTGCTTCTTGTGAGGACTTGGTCGAGAGCCTTGTCCAGCAGTGGCCTTTTTCTTCAGCAGAGAGGGGCCAGTTGATGAATTTGGTGCAGCTGAGGACTTTGGCGGAGGAGCTGAGGACTTTGGAGGAGCTGGAGCAGCTTGAGGAGTTGGCCGTGAGGGCTTTGAAGAATTTGGCCGTGAGGGCATTGCTGAGAAACTTGGCCGTGAGGGCATTGAAGATGAAGCACTTGGCTTATGAGCAGGCTTCTTTGACATGGCCTTCTTTGGATTACTTGCAGAGGCCTCAGCAGTGGTAGCAGAAGCAGCAGAGTCTTCATTAAATATCCTCACTGCTTCCTTAGCCATTTTGGCTAGCTTGGCCTGGCGCTTTGCCCATTCATCAGGATAATCCTCACCACGCTTGAGGTTGGTAGGATCAGCTTCTTGGCCAGGTGCCAACGGAGGTCTTGGGCACGGAGGATTTAGAGCGAATTTCTTCATATACTTGGGAGTCATATATCTGTACTCCCTCCATTCCCTTGCCCATCTCCTCTCTATTCTTTGAATGCGCACCTTGCGCTGATTTTTGTCCTCTTTGCCAAACTTGGTCTCATCTGGAGTGCAATAATCTTTGTATATGTCATCAGGGATCTCGAAAGCAGTATTGATTTCAGGCCTCTTTCTTCCCTTTTGTGGCTTCTTTCCATCAACCATTTTCTTCAGCTGAGGAATTTGAACAATAGAATTCTCTGAAGAGGTGTGCAACTTTTCTTCGAGGAACGCTGCAAATGAGTTAAGTTGATGAGAACCTAGTGATTCAGCAGCGGACATGTGTACCTGTGAACAGAGTATAGTTGTGAGGAATTTGGAGAGGTCATATGCGTTCTCAGAAGTTTTTCAAAAAGAACAAGTTTGAGGAATTTGACCAGATGATTCTTGAAGAATTTCACTAAGCGTTCATGGTCTTAGGTTCCAGAGTTGTATAGATTGAACATCCACACAATTGAGGAATCTTGAAGAAAAATGTAGCTTAGAGAAACGAATCAAGAACAAATGACATGTGAGGTGTTTAGTGTGTGAAGATTTGAAGAATAAACACCTTTTGAAGATTTTGAAAAAAACAAATGAATCAAAGAGGGCAGTAAAAGTAACTTTTAATTACCCTGGACGAAGAACACGACGGACTGGGAAGTGTAGATGTGAAGTTCGTCAGTTCAGATCTTCCACGCCCTAACTTGGCAGAGGAATATAGCTACGGCGGCGGCGGAGTGAAGAAATCCGCGGCCGGCGCGAGTACGATGGCGACGAGGTCGAGGCAGTGAAGCTCTTCCTCACTGGCGACGATGAAGTAGCCGCAGCGCTAGGGTTGGAGAAGCTCGAGCGGGAAAGAGATAGAGCAGGGTAAAAGTGAAGTGAGGAAGGGGAGGGGTATATATAGCCACGGTGAAAAACTGTTTGCCCGAAGAAATTGGACGAACGTGCCCCTGACCCTTCTCATTCGCTTGACATGTGTCACCCACGTACTGAGAGGCGATCGTGTGAGATCGTGGGTGAATAGATAAGTATTATCGTGGGATGTGGAACGGTTTGAGCGGCGAAGCCGAAAATTTAGATAAGATAAGTTCAAAGTTCCGTTCGCAAATTCTTCAGCTCACAAGGACATAGTGAAGATTTTGAACGAGTTTCGAATAGAACGCACATGAAGAATTTGTGAATAGATTGGGTTGAGTTTAGCATAGAGGGGGAAGGGCCCGATCACATTCACTTAGCAGAAAGAACAAGTTGAAGAAATAGCAATAAGTGAATGCTGTAGAGGACATAAACTCATATATATATATATATATATATATATATATATATATATATATATATATATATATATGTAGCAAATGAAGAAAAAAACGTCGGAAATAGTGGAGACAATGCAAAGTTGAAGAAAATGAACAACTGAGGAATTTCAAAAACTAAGGAAAAACTCAAATTGAAGATTTCCAACTTTTGGTGGTGGCGTGACCCACCGTATAAGAATGATGATTTCAGACACCACGTACAATTGTCGTAGGGCTGTGAGAATCAAATTCTTCGTTAATTTCTTCACACTTTGAGTGTTAGTCTTCATTGATTGAAGAAAAACGTTTCTTCATGTGTTGCACATCCAAGTCATCAATTTTGCATAAGTGTTAGGATGAGTGTCCTTTTCGAAGAACATTCGAAGATTCTAAGATATTTAGCTCACACCGCAACTTGCTAAATCCCTTCTCATCCAAGGGCTTTGTGAAGATATCGGCCAGCTGTTCTTCAGTCTTCACATGCTCAATAGAAATGTCGCCCTTCAACACATGATCACGAAGAAAATGATGACGAATCTGAATGTGCCTGGTCTTCGAGTGCTGAACTGGGTTGTGAGCAATCTTGATGGCACTCTCATTGTCACAGTAGAGAGGCACATTCTTCACATTGACGCCGTAGTCGTTGAGAGTTTGCTTCATCCATAGCAATTGAGCACAGCAAGAACCAGCAGCAATGTACTCAGCTTCAGTAGTAGACAGTGATACGCAGTTCTGTTTCTTCGAGGACCAACAGACCAAATATTGTCCGAGGAAATGGCATGTGCCTGATGTTGACTTGCGGTCCACACGATCACCAGCATAGTCAGAGTCAGAATATCCAATGAGATCAAAAGCCGAGCCCTTGGGGTACCATAATCCAAGTGTTGGTGTGTGAGCTAGATATTGAAGAATATGCTTCACAGCCTTATGGTGTAACTCCTTCGGTGTAGCTTGAAATCGGGCACACATGCAAACACTAAGCATAATATCTAGCCTAGATGCACAAAAGTACAATAAGGAACCAATCATGGAGCGGTATACCTTTTGATCGAAGTCAATACCATTTTCATCAGTGCATAGATGGCCATTTGTGGGCATAGGAATCTTGACGCCTTTGCAATCTTGCATGCCGAATTTCCTCAATACTTCCGTGAGGTATTTCTCCCGAGATATGAATATGCCATTGCACGATTGACGAATTTGAAGACCTAAGAAGAATTTCAACTCTCCCATCATAGACATTTGATATTCTTCACTCATCATATAGGCAAATTCATCACTATAACATTGGTCAGTACAGCCAAAAATAATACCATCAACATATATTTGGCACACAAACAATTCACCATCATAGGATTTAGTAAAAAGAGTTGGGTCAAGTGAACCGGGTTTGAAGCCTTTCTTCATGAGGAATTCCTTCAAAGTATCATACCACGCCCGAGGGGCCTACTTGAGGCCATAGAGGGCCTTATTGAGTCTGAAGACTTTGTCAGGATGCTTTGGATCTTCAAAACCTGGGGGTTGAGCAACATATACTTCTTCCTCAAGCTTACCATTGAGGAATGCACTTTTCACATCCATTTGATATAAAGTGATATCATGATGGTTAGCATAAGCAAGTAATATGCGAATAGCCTCAAGTGTAGCAACATGTGCAAAAGTTTCATCGAAATCAATTCCTTCAACCTGTGTGTAGCCTTGAGCTACAAGCCGTGCCTTATTCCTCACCACAAGGCCATTTTCATCTTGCTTGTTGCGGTAGATCCACTTTGTGCCAATTATATTGTGCTTGCGAGGATCTGGACGTTTGACCAGTTCCCAGACGTTTTTGAGCTCGAACTGATGTAATTCTTCTTGCATAGCTTGAATCCGCTCAAGCTCCAGAAATGCTTCATCTACCTTAGTGGGCTCTGTGATAGAGACGAAAGCAAAGTGCCCACAAAAGTTAGACAAATGTGAAGCTTTTGAGCGTGTGAGAGGACCTGGTGCTTCAATGTCATCGATGATTCTCCCAATCTGCACTTCATTTCCAATGCGAGAATGAGCAGGTTGTCGTCGAGGAATTTGATCAGTATTTTTTTAGCACTATTTTCTTCAGCACCATTTTATTCAGGTGCATCAGCTCGATGTTCTTCACGTTCTGGAATGAATTCTTCAGCTGATTCTTCGGTAGGAATGACATCCTCAGTAGCCTTGAACCTGATAGTTTCCTCAGGTGCTGGTTCATTTATCACAGAAGGTAGGTGCTCTCTTTGTGATCCATTAGTTTCATCGAACCACACATCGACAGTTTCAACAACTTTGTGGTGAACGTTGTTGAAGACTCTATAGGTGTGCGAGTCCTTTCCGTAACCAAGCATAAAACCCTCATGTGCAAATTTAGAGTTGTGATGAGGATCTCTAATCCAGCATTTAGCTCCGAAAACTTTGAAATAACTCACATTGGGTTTCTTATCAGCGAGGAGTTCATAAGCAGTCTTCTTGAAGAATTTGTGAAGATATACCCTGTTGATAATGTGGCACGCAGTGTGAATTGCCTCAATCCAGAAATGATGAGGCGTCTTGTATTCATCAAGCATAGTGCGAGCCATCTCAACAAGAGTCCTGTTCTTGCGCTCCACGATGCCATTCTGCTGAGGAGTATAAGGAGCAGATAACTCATGAGTAATACCAAGTTCATCAAGATAGTCATCAAGACCAGAGTTCTTGAACTCAGTTCCATTGTCACTCCTGATGTGCTTGATCTTCACACCAAAGTTGGTTGAAGCCCTCGAGGAAAATCGTTTGAAGACTTCCTGCACTTCATGTTTGTAAGTGACAATATGCACCCATGTGTAACGAGAGTAATCATCAACAATAACAAAGCCATATTGAGATGCATCATTTGTAACTGCAGAATAATGGTTAGGACCAAAGAGATCCATATGAAGCAATTCAGATGGTCGAGTGCTAGTCATGATTGTCTTCGCTGGATGTTTGGCCTTGGTCATCTTTCCAGCTTCACAGGCTCCACACAAGTGATCCTTGAGGAATTTGACATTCTCAATGCCAATGACATGCTTCTTCTTCGCTAGTGTGTGCAGATTCCTCATGCTTGCATGACCAAGTCGTCGATGCCATAGCCAGCATTCTGAAGCTTTTGCAAGTAGGCATACGGCTGGTTGTGGTCTTGTAGAGAAATCAACAATATACAAGTCTCCTCTCCTAAAGCCTTCGAAGACTTTGGAATTTTCAGCTTCCATGATCACAACACAACGATACTTGCCAAAGACAACAACCATATCAAGATCACAAAGCATTGAGACAGACATGAGGTTGTATCCCAAGGACTCGACAAGCATGACTTTGCCCATGTGTCGATCCTTTGAGATCGCAACCTTACCTAGACCCAATACCTGACTTTTGCCTTTGTCAGCAAAGATGATATGCATCAGATGCGATGGAGATAAGGGAACGTCCATCAATAGATTCTTGTCACCAGTCATGTGATTTGTACATCCACTGTCGAGGACCCACTCATTGGCTTTGGATTGATCATCATGCAGATGAATTAGTGCAGCTTATGAAGTCATATACTTCATCAGTGAAGAATATAACATCAAGTTCATCAGATCAATTTCATCAAGCAATAGAACAGATAAAGCAGTATGAGGACGTGAGAAATGAAAGTTCATTTGTTCATGATTAGCCTGCGTCCTTTCAGGCAATTACAGGTCTCCAGCAAATTCTTCGGACGTTTGAGCACGTCTGGAGACCTGACCCTGCAGAACAAATTAGTTCTTTTTCTTCACCACCCACATCTGAAGGGGTGGCAAAGAGTTCATCACTCTGTGAGCTCCATATGAGAAAGGTGGCATAGAAGCCAGTCCATTTCGTTTCACATAAGAGGAGTTAGGGTAAGCATACGAATAAGCAGACAAATTCTTCGAGGACTTATGAACATAATGGTTAGAAGAGTAATGCTCATATTCATAGCCCTTAGCCCTTCCCTGCGAAGTAGAGGTGTTAGCATGATGATGATTATATGAGGACTTTGATCCTTTTGAGAAATTTGATCCACGTGAGGAATTTGGTCCGTATGAGGACTTTCATCCATATGAAGAATTTGGTCCATATGAAGAATTTGATCTGGGGTTCCTATTCTTCACTAGTGGTGTCATGATGACATTCACCTGAAGATTTTCAGGGCACCTTTTGGGAACCTAGATTTTCTTCATAGGGGAACCGTTCCTGAAGTTAGTGCCAACATATCTAGCAAATACTTCACCATTCTGATTTTTGAACACTTTATAGTTGGAGTCAAATGACTCATCAGAAGAATGAGGAGATTCACATGTAAAGCCAGATAAAGTAGATGGATCTACTGGAGGTCCCTTTGCAGCAACCCATGAGGTTTTGGGGTGCTGCTCAGGCTTCCAATATGTACCATCAGCATTGAGTTTCCTCTCAAAGGCAATAACCTCTTTCCTAGGGTTCCTGTTGAGGATCTGCTTTTTAAGCACATCACAAAGAGTTTGATGCCCTTTGAGGCTTTTGTACATTCCTGTCATGTACAATTCCTTTAGCCCTGCATCATCAGTGATACTAGCAATGTCCTCAGGTGAGGAATTAGGGATAGCAGAGACAGTTGAAGAATTTGTAACATTAGAAGCATTTGAACATTCAGGTGAAGAATTAGCAGATTCACGCTCAATGCACTTCAAACATGGAGGAACAAATTCTTCCTGAGTAGTGAAAGTGCGTTATATCGACTAGAGGGGGGTGAATAGGCGATTTTTATGAATTCTTCACTACGGAATTTCAGGGTGAGGAAATTCCTAAGCGAAGAACTACTTGCAGCGGAATAAGTACTCAGATGTAAACATAACAAAACATAGGCATGGTCATCATGATGAAATGAAGACAAGCATGAAAGTGCGTTATATCGACTAGAGGGGGGGTGAATAGGTGATTTTTATGAATTCTTCACTGAGGAATTTGCGAGTGAGGAAATTCCTTAGCGAAGAACTACTTGCAGCGGAATAAGTACTCAAAAGTAAACATAGCAGAACACAAGCATGGTCATCATGATGAAATGAAGACAAGTACAGAGTACAGAAAGCGTAAACACAGGATAATACAGGATGAAGACAAACAGACTGAAGAAATTGAACTGAGAAAATTGAGAAAGTCTTCAGTTAAAGTCTTCAAACAGATATGAACAAGCACACAACACAGTTATGAGGAAATGAAAGAGTTGAGGAAATAGAACCAGTAAGCTTGGTGAAGACAATGATTTGGTAGACTAGTTCCAACTGCTGTCTCAGTTGTACATCTGGTTGGAGTGGCTAGGTATTTAAACCTGAGGACACCCAGTCCCGGACACACAGTCCTCACTGTATTCTCCTTGAGCTAAGGTCACACAGATCTCGCCCAATCATTCGTGGTAAGTCTTCAGGTGACTTCCAAACCTTCACAAAGTCGGTCACTCGGCGATCCAAAATTCCTCTTGGATGCTCTAGACCATGACGCCTAACCGTCTGGAAGAAGCACAGTCTTCAAAGGTAACAAGCGTCGGATCCACGCAGGATCAATCTCTTCAGTGATGCTCAATCACTTTGGGTTTGTAGGTGTTTGGGTTTGGGTTTTGCTCACTCGATGATTTTCGCTCAAAGTCCTTGGAGGATGGGATGCTCTCAAATGACAAGTGTCAGTTTCTCTCGGAGCAGGCAACTAGCTAGTGGTTGTAGGGGGCGGCTATTTATAGCCTAGGGAGCAGCCCGACATGATAAGACATAAATGCCCTTAAATAATATGATCGTTAGGTGGATAATATATTTTGGGACAGCTGGCGCGTAGCACAGCAACGGTCGGAAATTCGAGGCTCAAATTCCTTAGGGCTATCATGTTCCTCACTGTGTAGGCAATCCGCACTGGCGAATTCCTAACTCCTCAGTCAGAACAAATTCCTCAGAGACCAGAAGAACTTCATCTCTATCACTGAAGAATATGACTGAACTGTATGAGATTTCCAATGGCTTCAGTCGAAGGGATTGGTAGGTGTAGGATTTTGAGTTGAGCATCACATGGAAACTTTTCCTTAGTATTTCCTCGACCCCCTTTAAAAGTACGGTGTTTCCTATGACTCAAGAAAGAGAAAATGAAACTACAAAAACAAAAGTCTTCACGCTTCATGTTCCTGGAATGAATACCAAGTCTTCAAGGTCACACCAATTTCTTCGCTTTCAAAGTCTTCAGAAAGTCTTCAGAAATCCAAAGTCTTCCATCGAAGAACTTCATTTTTAGGGGTCGACTTTCTCTGTAAACATCAAACTCCTCATAGACTTATAGACCTGTGTACACTCATAAACACATTAGTCCCTTAACCTATAAGTCCTCAATGCACCAAAATCACTAAGGGGCACTAGATGCACTTACAATCTCCCTCTTTTTGGTGATTGATGACAATATAGGTTAAGATTTCAACGGGGATAAACATATGAAGTGTAAATACTGATGTTGAGGAATTTGATTGCAAGATATAGAAGAACTCCCCCTGAATATGTGCGTAGTGAGGAATTTTCTTTTGAAGCAACGCACACTTGAAGAGTAGAATCATGGAGATATCCCCCTGTCTCTTGTAATTCATACACGCATTTGACATATAATATGAAGAACTTGAAATGCATGATGAAATATGGTGACTGATGTAATTCAGCATGCGTGCATTAACATTAATGAGGAATAAGCATGCAGAAAAAACATAGCAAAAGTATCAGGCCACCATAGAGTTTAAGTTTACAACTCGATCCAGCAAAGTCATCAGAAGAACGAGAGTTGTAACTTGGCAAAAACGCCCATATAAAATAGACCCGCTTGAAGACTAACTCAAATTTCTCCCCCGTTGTCATCGAATGACCAAAAGGGTTGAAAATGAGGACTAACGCCCCTGAAGAATATCATGTTGATGGAGGAGCGCCAGCGTTGTTGGGGTCGTTTGTTGATGTTGCGCCTGCCGCAGTGTCGTCCAAGTCTTCATGCTCGTCGGTGTCGCGCGATGAAGAATAGGAGCTGGCCACCAAGGAAGGAACCTTGACCTTCTTGTATTTCTTCGGTGGAGGAGTAGACTAGTCAAAATCTTCCTTGAGAGCCATTTTCTTCAGATCTTCTTTGTTATAAATGTGAGACAGAACAGCCCAGGTACGGTTGAAGGTTTCATGGAGGTAGTAATGGTTTTTCTTCACTGCATTGTGGGTAGCAGTCATATTGTGAAGAATTGAACCAAACTGACGCTTGACCCATTTGTGATTTCGATCAACCTTCTGGTGAAGACTGAGGAGAAGCTCACGATCAGTCATCACCCTGGGAGCTGTGCCTTGAGGATTTGGCTTGGTTGCGTTGGCGGCAGAGTCATGAGTGGCAGAGTCGTCATTGGTGGAGTAGGATGCAACCTTGCGAAATTGACCATCCAATGGACAAATGCCTTCATCAATAACAGCAGAAGCCTTGCCCTTGTCATCAGCTGAGGAAAATGTCCGTTTGAGGACTTCAATCGGGGGCAAGTAGCTGCAATGGTTCAGTGTATTAGCTTTGTAGTTGAGTGAAGACATTGTTCTGATGAATCTCATATGCCACGAAGCATAAGGCTTCAACTCAAATGGAGACATAGCGACATTGGCTAGAGTCCTCATGAAGAAATCATGGAAGTTGACGGGAACGCCATGCATGATATTGAAAAGCAGATTCTTCATGATGCCAACGACTTCTTCTTCATTCGAGTCATGGCCCTTGATAGGACTCAATGTCTTCGTCAGAATGCGATAGACAGTCCGAGGCACATATAGTAATTCCTTCACGAGGAATTTTGTTCTTGGGGCCTGACCTGGCTTCAATGGCTGCATCAGCACTTGCATATAGTGGTCTGTAAGCTCAGGCTCTTGGTACATGCAACGAGCAGCTTCAATGGGAGGACTGAGAGGCAAAGCACGAAGCAATGCAGTAGCTGGTGCCTTATAGTGAGTATTTTCAGTCATCCAGTCCAACACCCATGAATTCACATCTTTAGTCTCTCCGGTGATGTGCAGCGTTGCATAGAATTGAAGAATGAGTTCTTCATTTCAATCACATATATCAGTGCAGAAATTTAACAGTCCAGTGTCGTAAAGAACACTCAGGACTGGCACGAAGCACGGCAGAGATTCCATATCCACGTGAGGAATGTGCTCATGATTGAAGACTTTGTCTTTGTTGAACAGCACTGAGGAATAAAAAATTTCCTGGCTGGCAGTCCAGAAACGCCTCTTCCTAATGCGAGCAGAGTCATAGGGGTTGTAATCAGTGAAGAATACGTGCTCGCCGAAGAAATCATCAGTTTTGAATTTTTGCTTCCTTGAGAATGGATCCTTTGGCTTGGGTTGAGGAGTGTCAGTCAGTTGCATCACAACCTCAGGAATCGCAACCTCAGGTTCTTCAGGCTGAGGAATTTTTGGTTCCTCTTCAGTGGCAGTCTGCGTCTTCAGTGATTCAGCAGCAGCAGTTTCTTCAGCACTAGTGGCTGGAATTTCTTCATGTACAGACGGAGTGGGTGAGTTTCTTCAGAGCCCAATGGAACAGTATGTGCTGGGGACTGAGGGATTTGTTGCAATGGCGTGAACAGAGGGGAGTTTGGATGCTGACTATCCCAAAAATCATCATTCATCAATGGAGTAGTACTCCCAATGTCCACGTCAGAATTTTGTTCATCCAATTCCTCAACGCCGAGCTCTTCAGTAGTAAACTGAGGCATGGGCGAGGAGACAATTGGAGTTGAAGGGATTGCATCCGCTTAAATTTCTTCATCCATCTACTCTGAGGAAGCAGCAGAGGGAATGTCTTCATCGGATCTGCTAGTCTTCATCAAAAGGTACAAGTTCCTTTGATGGCATACTGGAAACAGGAACAACATCAATTGGATTTTCAAATGATCTGGTCAATTTCTTCATCTTCTTCAGAGTTTAAGAATCTGATGAAGCTGATGCTTTGCTTTTCCTCACCGCTGCATGCTCTGCAGCCTTGGTCTTCTTCACATCTGATGCAGATGGAAGGATCGGAGTTGGGGTAGGCGCAGGAGGAGCAGAGGAATTTAGTTGAATTTCTTCAGGCACAACTGATGCAGTTGCCCTGACTTCTTCATTTTCTTCAGGCGCACCACTAGTGGATGCCCTGGCAATTTCTTCAGCGGCTGGAATGAAGTCATCAGCCCTGACATTTTCTTCAGCAGCCTGATTTTCATCAGCGGTGCTGGCGTGCTCTTCTGTTGGTTGAGCAGATGCTTCGGCTTGAGGAATTTCTCCTTGCGATGGGGCTGCAACCTTTGAAGTGAATTTCTCAGTCAGTTTTACAAACCTGACCTTGGCTCCTTTCCAATCAGCATAATAAGCATTGAAGTCATCGCTGAGGCCTTTGATTTCAGCCTAGATCTTCACTAGTTCTTCAGTTGTCATAGAGACAAAGTTTTTCTTCAGGAAGCACTCCTTCCTGTACTGAGCTTTCTTCAGCTGCCTGGCCTTCTCAAATTTCCATTTTTCTTCTTCAATGAAGACAGTCAGAAAATGACTTTGACCAGGAGTGGGGTTCATTTCTGGCAAAGGAGTGTTGGGATCTTTGTGCCAGAGATCGATGTAGTCTATGATCAGCTTCGGATCCAAAAGCAGTGCACATTGCTTCCTTTGGCTCTAGCGGCCTTGACTTGTCTATCTCTGATGATTTCGGCTAGTTCATCATCATCAGCCTCATCATCATCAGAGGGCACTTGGAAAGCAACCTGCTTCTTGTGAGGAATTGGTCAAGGACCTCGTCCAGCAGCAGACTTTTTCTTCAGCAGAGAGGGGCCAGCTGAGGAACTTGGAGCAGCTGAGGAACTTGCAGAGGCTCCTGAGGCAATAGATATGCCTGCAATCCTTTGGCACGTGGCGAGATGCACAGGTGCCGAGGATTTGGTTGGAGCAGCCAAAGACTTTGGCGGAGGAGCTGAGGACTTTGGAGGAGCAGGAGCAGTTTGAGGAGTTGGCCGTGAGGGCTTTGAGGAATCTGGCCATGAGGGCATTGAAGAGGAACTTGGCCTTGAGGGCATTGAAGGTGAAGCACTTGGCTTATGCGCAGGCTTCTTTGCCATGGCCTTCTTCGGCTTGCTAGCAGAGGCCTCAGCAGGGGCAGCAGCAGCAGCAGAGTCTTTGTTGAATTCCCTCACTGCTTCTCTGGCTTGTCTAGCCAGCTTGGCCTGGCGCTTGGCCCATTCATCAGGATAATCCTCACCATGCTTAAGGCTAGTGGGATCTGCTTCTTGGCCAGGTGCCAATGGCGGTCTTGGGCATGGAGGATTGAGTGCAAATTTCTTCATGTATTTGGGAGTAACATACATGTACTCCCTCCACTCTCTTGCCCATCTCCTTTCAATCCTCTGTATGCACACCTTGCGCTGATTTTTGTCCTCTTTTCCAAACTTGGCCTCATCAGGAGTGCAGTAGTCAGCATATATGTCATCAGGGATTTCAAAAGCAGTATTGACCTCAGGCCTCTTTCCTCCCTTCTGTGGCTTCTTTCCATCAGCCATTTTCTTCAGATGAGGAATTTGAACAATGGAATTCTCTGAAGATGTATGCAACTTTTCTTCGAGGAATGCTGCAAATGAGTTAAGTTGATGAGAACCTAGTGATTCAGCAGCGGACATGAGTACCTGTGAACAGAGTATAGTTGCGAGGAATTTGGAGAGGTCATATGCGTTCTCAGAGGTTTTTCAAGAAAAACAAGTTTGAGGAATTTGACCAGATTAGTCTTGAAGAATTTCACTAAGCATTCTTTGTCTTAGGTTCCAGAGTTGTTCAGATCAGAAATCCACACAATTGAGGAATCTTGAAGAAAAATATAACTTAGAGAAATGAATCAAGAACAGATGACATGTGAGGTGTTTAGTGTGTGAAGATTTGAAGAAAAACACCTTTGAGGATTTTGTAGAAATCATTTGAATCAAAGAGGGCAGTAAAAGTAAATTTTAATTACCCTGGACGAAGAACACGACGACCTGGGAAGTGGAGATGTGAAGTTCGTTTGTGCAGATCTTCCACGCCCTAACTCGGCTGAGGAAGACAGCTACGGCGGCGGCGGAGTGAAGAAATCCGCGGCCGGCGCGAGTACGACGGCGACGAGGTCGAGGCAGTGAAGCTCTTCCTCACCGGCGATGATGAAGTAGTGGCAGCGCTAGGGTTTGAGAAGCTCGAGCGGGAGTGAGATCGAGCGGAGTAAAAGAGAAGTGAGGAAGGGGAGGGGTATTTATAGCCACGGTGAAAAACTGTTCGCCCGAAGAATTTGGACGAACGTGCCCCTAACCCTTCTCATTCGCTTGACATGTGTCACCGACGTACTGAGAAGTGGAGATCGTGTGAGATCGTGGGTGAATAGATAAGTGTTTTCGTGGGATGCGGGACGGTTTGAGCGGAAAAGCCGAAAATTTAGAAAGGATAAGTTAAAAGTTCCGTTCACAAATTCTTCAACTGACAAGGACACAGTGAAGATTTTGAACGAGTTTCAAATCGAACGCACATGAAGAATTTGTGAATAGATTGGGTTGAGTTTAGCATAGAGGGGGAAGGGTCCGATCACATTCACTTAGCCGAAAAAACAACTTGAAGAAATAGCAATAAGTGAATGTTGTAGAGGACATAAACTCATATATATATATATATATAGCCAATGAAGAAAATCGACAGAAAAGGTGAAGACAATGCAAAGTTGAAGAAAATGAACAACTGAGGAATTTCAAAAATTGAGGAAAAACTCAAATTGAAGATTTCCAACTTTTGGTGGTGGCGTGACCCACCGTATAAGAATGATGATTTCAGACACCGCGTACAATTGTCGTAGGGCTCTGAGAATCAAATTCTTTGTTAATTTCTTCACACTTAGAGTGTTAGTCTTCATTGATTGAAGAAAAACGTTTCTTCATGTGTTGAACATCTAAGTCATCAATTTTGCATAAGTGTTAGGATGAGTGTCCTTTTCGAAGAACATTCAAAGATTCTAAGATATTTAGCTCACACCGCAACTTGCTAAATCTCTTCTCATCCAAGGGCTTTGTGAAGATATCGGCCAGCTGTTCTTCAGTCTGCACATGCTCAATAGAAATGTCGCCCTTCAACACATGATCACGAAGAAAATGATGATGAATCTGAATGTGCTTGGTCTTCGAGTGCTGACCTGGGCTGTGAGAAATCTTGATGGCACTCTCATTGTCACAGTAGAGAGGCACATTCTTCACATTGACGCCGTAGTCCTTGAGAGTTTGCTTCATCCATAGCAATTGAGCACAGCAAGAACCAGCAGCAATGTACTCAGCTTCAGTAGTAGACAGTGATACGCAGTTCTGTTTCTTCGAGGACCAACAGACCAAAGATTGTCCGAGGAAATGGCATGTGCCTGATGTTGACTTGCGGTCCACACGATCACCAGTATAGTCAGAGTCAGAATATCCAATGAGATCAAAAGCCGAGCCCTTGGGGTACCATAATCCAAGTGTTGGTGTGTGAGCTAGATATTGAAGAATATGCTTCACAGCCTTATGGTGTAACTCCTTCGGTGTAGCTTGAAATCGGGCACACATGCAAACACTAAGCATAATATCTAGCCTAGATGCACATAAGTACAATAAGGAACCAATCATGGAGCGGTATACCTTTTGATCGAAGTCAATACCATTTTCATCAGTGCATAGATGGCCATTTGTGGGCATAGGAATTTTGACGCCTTTGCAATCTTGCATGCCGAATTTCCTCAGTACAGCCTTGAGGTATTTCTCTTGAGATATGAATATGCCATTGCGTTGTTGACGAGTTTGAAGACCTAAGAAGAATTTCAACTCTCCCATCATAGACATTTCATATTCCTCTCTCATCATATAACCAAATTCGTCAGTGTAACATTGGTCAGTACAGCCAAAGATAATATCATCAACATATATTTGGCACACAAACAATTTACCATCATAAGATTTATTGAAAAGAGTAGGCTCGAGTGAACCGGGTTTGAAGCCTTTCTTCATGAGGAATTCCTTCAAAGTATCATACCACGCCCGAGGGGCCTGCTTGAGGCCATAGAGGGCCTTATTGAGTCTGAAGACTTTGTCAGGATGCTTTGGATCTTCAAAACCTGGGGGTTGAGCAACATATACTTCTTCCTCAAGCTTACCATTGAGGAATGCACTTTTCACATCCATTTGATATAGAGTGATATCATGATGGTTAGCATAAGCAAGGAATATGCGAATAGCCTCAAGTCTAGCAACAGGTGCAAAAGTTTCATCGAAATCAATTCCTTCAACCTGTGTGTAGCCTTGAGCTAGAAGCCGTGCCTTATTCCTTACCACAAGGCCATTTTCATCTTGCTTGTTGCGGTAGATCCACTTTGTGCCAATGATATTGTGCTTGCGAGGATCCGGACGTTTGACCAGTTCCCAGACGTTGTTGAGCTCGAACTGATGTAATTCTTCTTGCATGGCCTGAATCCACTCAGGCTCCAGAAATGCTTCATCTACCGTAGCGGGCTCTGTGATAGAGACAAAAGCAAAGTGCCCACAAAAGTTAGATAAATGTGAAGCTTTTGAGCGTGTGGGAGGACCTGGTGCTACAATGTCATCAATGATCTTCTCAATTTGCACTTCTTTTGCAACGCGAGGATGAGCTGGTTGTCATCGAGGAATTTGATCAGCATTTTCTTCAGCACCATTTTCTTCGGCATTTTCTTCAGGTGCATTAGCTTGACGTTCTTCACGTTCTGGAATGAATTCTTCAGCAGATTCTTCGGTTGGAATGACATCCTCAGTAGCCTTGAACTTGATAGTTTCCTCAGGTGCTGGTTCATCTATCACAGAAGGTAGGTGCTCTCTTTGCGAGTCATTAGTTTCATCGAACCGCACATGTACAGTTTCAACAACCTTGTGAAGAACGTTGTTGAAGACTCTGTAGGTGTGCGAGTCCTTTCCGTAACCAAGCATAAAACCTTCATGTGCTTTCGGTGCAAATTTGGAGTTGTGATGAGGATCTCTAATCCAGCATTTAGCACCGAAGACTTTGAAATAACTCACATTGGGTTTCTTGTCAGTGAGGAGTTCATAGGCAATCTTCTTGAAGAATTTGTGAAGATATACTCTGTTGATGATGTGGCACGCAGTATCAATTGCATCAATCCAGAAACGACGAGGCATTTTGTATTCATCAAGCATAGTGCGAGCCATCTCAACAAGAGACCTGTTCTTGTGCTCCACGACGCCATTCTGCCGAGGAGTATAAGGAGCAGATAACTCATGAGTAATACCAAGTTCATCAAGATAGTCATCAAGACCAGAATTCTTGAAGTCAGTTCCATTATCACTTCTGATGTGCTTGATCTTCGCACCAAAGTTGGTTGAAGCCCTCGAGGAAAATCGTTTGAAGACTTCCTGCACTTCATGTTTGTAGGTAACAATGTGTACCCATGTGTATCGAGAGTAACCATCAACAATAACAAAGCCATATTGAGATGCATCAGTTGAAACTGCAGAATAATGGTTAGGACCGAAGAGATCCATGTGAAGCAATTCAAATGGTTGAGTAGTAGTCATGATAGTCTTCGTTGGATGCTTGGCCTTGGTCATCTTTCCAGCTTCACAGGCTCTGCATAAGTGATCCTTGAGGAATTTGACATTCTCAATGCCAATGACATGCTTCTTCTTTGCAAGCGTGTGAAAATTCCTCATGCCTGCATGACCAAGTCGTCGATGCCATAGCCAGCCTTCTGAAGCTTTTGTAAGTAGGCACACGGCTGGTTGTGGTCCTGAAGATAAATCAACAATATACAAGTCTCCTCTCCTAAAGCCTTCGAAGACTTTGGAAATGTCAGCTTCCATGATCACAACACAACGATACTTGCCAAAGACAACAACCATATCAAGATCACAAAGCATTGAGACAGACATGAGGTTGTATCCCAAGGACTCGACAAGCATGACTTTGTCCATATGTCGATCCTTTGAGATCGCAACCTTACCTAGACCCAATACGTGACTTTTGCCTTCGTGAGCGAAGATGATATGCTTTAGATGCGATGGAGATAAGGGAGCATCCATCAATAGATTCTTGTCACCAGTCATGTGATTTGTACATCCACTAACGAGGACCCACCCAATGGTTTTGGGTTGATCATCCTGCAGATGAATTAGTGCAGCTTACGAACTCACATACTTCATCGGTGAATAATATGACATCACAATTCATCAGATCAATTTCATCAAGTACTAGAACAGATAAAGCAATGTGAGGACGTGAGAAATGAGAGTTCATTTCTTCATGATTAGCCTGCGTCCTTTCAGGCACTTTTCAGGTCTCCAGCAAATTCTTCAGACGTTTATGCACGTCTGGAGACCTGACCCTGCAGAAGAGATTAGTTCTTTTTCTTCACCACCCACATCTGAAGGGGTGGCAAAGAGTTCATCACTCCGCGAGCTCCATATGAGAAAGGTGGCATAGATGCAACCCCATTTCGTTTCACATAAGAGGAGTTAGGATAAGCATATGAATAAACAAAGAAATTCTTCGAGGACTTATGAACATAATGGTTAGAAGAATAATGCTCATATTCATAGCCCTTAGCTCTTCCCTACGAAACAGAGTTGTTAGCACGATGATATTCATATGAGGACTTTGATCCTTTTGAGGAATTTGATCCACGTCAGGAATTTTGTCCGTATGAGGACTTGGACCCATATGAAGAATTTGGTCCATATGAAGAATTTTCTCTGGGGTTCCTATTCTTCACAGGTGGTGTCATTAGGACATTCACCTGAAGACTTTCAAGGCACCTTTTGGGAACCCAGATTTTCTTCATAGGGGAACCGTTCCTGCAGTTAGTGCCAACATATCTAGCAAATACTTCACCATTCTGTTTTTGAACAGTTTATAGTTGGAGTCAAATGACTCATCAGAAGAATGAGGAGATTCACATGTAAAGCCAGATAGATTAGATGGATCAACTGGAGGTCCCTCTGCAGCAACCCAGGAGGTTTTGGGGTACTGCTCAGGCTTCCAATATGTACCATCAGCATTGAGTTTCCTCTCAAAGGCAATACCCTCTTTCCTAGGGTTCCTGATGAGGATATGCTTTTTAAGCACATCACAAAGAGTCTGATGCCCTTTGAGGCTTTTGTACATGCCTGTCATGTACAATTCCTTCAGCCCTGCATCATCAGTGATACTAGAAATGTCCTCAATTGAGGAATTAGTGATAGCAGATATAGTTGAAGAGTTTGTAGCATTAGAAGCATTTGAACATTCAGGTGAAGAATTAGCAGATTCACGTTCAATGCATTTCAAGCATGGAGGAACAAATTCTTCCTGAGAAGCGCTGATTTGTTGAGCAAGTAATGAATCGCGCTCCTTCTGAAGATCTTCATAACTCACTCTTAGCTTTTCAAGATCTTGCTTCCTTTGAAGAAATTCATAAGAAAGCTTCTCATGATCAGATAAGAGAGTGTTATGATGACATTGAAGTGTGTCAAACTTAGACTGAAGTCTCCGAAGACTCTCAGCCAAAGCTTTCGACTGATCCATTTCTTCACCCAACATATCATCGCTATTATTTAGCATGTATTGAACTTTTTCCAAAGCTCTTTGTTGTTTAGTGGCAAGGGAAGCAAGTTTGACATAGTTGGGTCCAAATTCATCACCAGATTCATCATCACTGGATTCAGATAGATAGCATTCAGTTACCTTTGCATCTTTTGCCGCAAGGCATGGTGCAGAAGATGATGATTCTGGTTCGAATGTCATCGCTTTGTGATATTCCTTGAAGTCCTCAAACCAAGGATCATGACAGTTTGATGACCTTCATAGACCTCAGAGAGACGGTCCCAGATAAGCTTCGCATGATCAAGATACACAGGATAAAACAGGATGAAGACAAACAGACTGAAGAAATTGAACTGAGGAAATTGAGAAAGTCTTCAGTCAAAGTCTTCAAACTGATATGAACAAGCACACAACTACTGTAATGAGGAAATGAAAGAGTTGAGGAAATAGAACCAGTAAGCTTGGTGAAGACAATGATTTGGTAGACCAGTTCCAACTGCTGTCTCAGTTGTACATCTAGTTGGAGCGGCTAGATATTTAAACCCGAGGACACACAGTCCCGGACACACAGTCCTCACCGTATTCTTCTTGAGCTAAGGTCACACAGACCTCGCCCAATCACTCGTGGCAAGTCTTCAGGTGACTTCCAAACCTTCACAAACTCGGTCACTCGGCGATCCACAATTTCCTCTTGGATGCTCTAGACCATGACGCCAAACCGTCTGGAAGAAGCACAGTCTTCAAATGTAACAAGCGTCGGATCTACGCAAGATCAATCTCTTCAGTGATGCTCAATCACTTTGGGTTTGTAGGTGTTTGGGTTTCTGTTTTCCTCACTCGATGATTTTCGCTCAAAGTCCTCGGAGGATGGGATGCTCTCAAATGACAAGTGTCAGTTTCTCTCGGAGCATCCAACCAGCTAGTGGTTGTAGGGGGCGGCTATTTATAGCCTAGGGAGCAGCCCTACATGATAAGACATAAATTCCCTTCAATGATATGACCGTTAGGTGGGTAGATATTTTGGGACAGCTGGCGCATAGCACAGCAACGGTCGGATATTTGAGGCTCAAATTCCTCAGGGCTATCATGTTCCTCATTGTGTAGGCAAATCCGCACTGGCGAATTCCTAACTCCTCAGTCAGAACAAATTCCTCAGAGACCAGAAGAACTTCGTCTTTGTCACTGAAGAATAGGACTGAACTGTATGAGATTTCCAATGGCTTCACTCGAAGGGATTGGTAGGTGTAGGATTTTGAGTTGAGCATCACATGGAAATTTTACCTTAGTATTTCCTCGACCCCCTTTAACAGTACGCTGTTTCCTATAACTCAAGAAAGAGAAAATGAAACTACGAAAACAAAAGTCTTCACGCTTCATGTTCCTCGAATGAATACCAAGTCTTCAAGGTCACACCAATTTATTCACTTTCAAAGTCTTCAGAAATCCGAAGTCTTCAGTTGAAGAACTTCATTTTTAGGGGTCGACTTTATCTGTAAATATCAAACTCCTCATAGACTTATAGACCTGTGTACACTCATAAACACATTAGTCCCTTAACCTATAAGTCTTCAATACACCAAAATCACTAAGGGGCACTAGATGCACTTACAATCTCCCCCTTTTTGGTGATTGATGACAATATAGGTTAAGTTTTCAACGGGGATAAACATATGAAGTGTAAATACGCACTACTGGAATCAGCTAATTTGCCATCTGCTAGCTCTTTGCCGTCTGCTAGCTGACGGCAAAACAGCTCTTTGCCATCAGCTACGCATAAGCAGACGGCAAAGAAAAGGCTGACGGCAAAGAAGCTCTTTGCCGTCTGCCAGCTGACGGCAAAGAATCTTTGCCGTCCGCTGGCGGACGGCAAAGAGTGTGGTGGCCCCCACCCCCCGCTCATTTGAAAAAATGTTAACGGCCCACCTCTTTGCCGTCCGCTAGCAGACGGCAAAGAGGCAGAAAGGCGGACGGCAAAGGCTGGCGGACGGCAAAGAGGGCACTTGACTAACGGCAAGTGCCCCCCGCCCGTTACTCACTTCGTCCTCGCGCGCCCTTCTCCTCCGATCCCGCCGCCGCCGCCGCCCCGTC
>NC_057811.1:356948653-357012130 GCF_018294505.1 Triticum aestivum | reverse complement strand
AGACCGACACGACACCCCGACCCCCGGCACCTCCCGAAAAGGTGTTCTTTGGCCTTCCAGAAGCCGACGGGGTCATATATTTGTGAATTATTAGTTAGGTCATATATCTTTCGATTTTGTTATGAAAAACATCATATATAATTGTGTTGATCGGGTAGTTTTAAATGTCCAGTTGTTTCATCGCTGCGAGGTTTGGTGTTCGACGACCTCGCCGTGCGTTTGACGAGCTCTGCCCCTTCGTTCGTGGGTGAGCACAAATGACATGTCCTCCTCCCCCATTAATTATTTGATCTATTCCGATGAAACTTGATAGCTAGATATATATGTGTCTTGAATCATCAGTATGCGTAACCAATATGTGTCTCCCATTCGAAAGCGTCATAGTTATAAATATGCATGCATTTGCATATTTATAACCTTGATTCTATCGAATTGTCCAACGCTATCCATGGACAGCCCGAGTATGTTTAGATTGGGTTCGTTTTCCCATATGCTTTGCTCCGGATCCGACGCATAAATTTCGTCAGTGCCTCCCCTGTTGTTCTCCGGGTACACATCCTCTCTGTTTATTGCAGAGACGTGTATCAGGAGAACAGCGGGGAGGTGCTGCCGAAATTTTGCGTAGGATCCGGGGCATAGCATGGGAAAATGAACCCAATCTAAACATACCCGGGTGGGATTAGGACCTATCATTACCTATTAGAGTGTAGGTTGCATGGACATAATAAAATTGACAAAGTAGATCAACTGATGAATACATACATGGTGAATTATATATATATTTGTTGTGTGTCTAGTAGCTCTGAAAGTCAAGATGAGTGATCGTGCGTGGATGTACACCAGTCACACTGGTCAGAACAAATGGAGCACTGAATGGTTCACAAAAACCAAGGGGTTTGTGCGAGCCGCATTTGCAAATGGCCAGAGGAAAACCTGGTGCCCCTGTTTACGGTGCGGCAATTGGGAAAAGAGGACAGAGGCTGAAATGGGCAAACACCTGCAGAAGAGTGGTTTTACGCCCGATTATACGGTGTGGATATTCATGGTGAGTCTGCCCAACGTGACCGAGCTGAGGTGGATCGTCGTCGCACCGACGAGCATGGTACCGGGATGGAAAACATGGTGCAAGACTTTGATGATGCTCGGGATTCGGACGAGGAGATGGAGGAATCTGCAAAGGCCTTCAATGAAATGTTGGAGTCTTCAAAACGTCCGCTCCATGAGCACACTGAGCTTTGTCAGTTGGATGCCATCTCACAAGTAATGGCTCTGAAGGCTCAGTTCAACTTGGGCAGAGAATGCTACGATGCAATGATGACAGTATTTGGACGCTTTCTACCCAAAGGCCTTGTAATGCCTGCAAACCTGTACCAGTCGGACAAAATCCTCCGTGCACTAAAGATGCCCTATGATAAGATACATGCCTGTGAGAAAGGATGTGTCTTGTTTAGGCTTGACTATGCGGACTTCAACTATTGTCCCATTTGCAAGTCTTCCAGGTATGTTGTGGTAGACAACGGTATGGGTGAGAAGACACAGACCAAAATCCCCGTTAGTGTTCTTCGGTATATGCCAATCGTACCAAGACTTCAACGTCTTTTCATGGTCGAAGAGACGGCCAGACAGATGACATGGCACAAAACGGGCAAAAGAACCGAACTAGATGCAAATGGGAATCTGATGATTGTACACACATCGGATGGTGTTGCGTGGAAAAAGTTTGATGAATTACATGGTGACAAAGCGGCAGATCCGAGGCATCCTTGAGTCGGCATCAGCACGGATGGGTTCAGTGTGTTTGGTATGACGGCAGCCCAATACAGTTGTTGGCCCGTATTTGTCTTTCCACTCAATCTCCCCCCCGGACAGATTATGCAAAGAAAGAACATTTTCCTGACGTTGATAATTCCAGGGCCCAACTATCCGGGAAAAAATATGAATGTGTACATGCAACCGCTTAAGGACAAATTGCAAGAAGCCTGGGATAATGGGTTCAAGACATACGATGCCTATAGCAAACGGAACTTCATAATGCGTGTCTGGTACATGTACTCGACGCATGACTTGCCGGCGTATGCGCTATTCGTTGGCTGGTGTGCGCATGGAAGGTTCCCGTGCCCCACATGCAAGGGAGCTCTTGAGTTTCGTTGGCTTCAGGCCGGTCGCAAGTTTTGTTGCTTCGACATGCATAGACAGTTCCTGAATCCTCGCCATAAGTTCAGGAAAGACAAGCATTGACAGGCCAACAGACCCTGGATCAGTTAAACGCTCTCGAGCCAGATCCAGAGCGTCCAGGGTACTTCAAGGGGTATAATTCTAAGCACGCCTGGACTCACAAAACATGCTTATGGGATCTGCCTTACTTCAAAGACCTCCTTTGCCCACACAACATCGACGTGATGCACACTGAGAAGAATATCGCCGAGGCACTTTTTGGTACATTGTTCGGCATAGATGGGAAGTCAAAGGATAATACTAAGGCTAGAGTCGATCTGGAGGCGCTATGTGATAGGCCGTTACAAAACATGAAAGAACCGAAAGGAAAGCAGAACTGGACGAAGCCAAAGGCATGGTTCAATCTTGGAAGGCCAGCTATGAGGGAAATTATCTTGTGGGTGAAAATGCAGTTGATGTTCCCCGATGGGTATGCAGCGAATCTACAGAGGGGAGCCAGTCTTGATAAATTGAAGATATTTGGTCTCAAGAGTCATGATTGGCACATATGGATTGAGCGGGTTATGCCGGTGATGTTGCGTGGCTTCATCCCTGAGGATGAATGGCTAGTACTGGCAGAACTCAGCTATTTCTTCCGTGTTCTTTGTGCGAAAGAACTATCGCCTGGCGTGCTAGAAGAAATGGAAGAGTTGGCGCCGGAGTTGATCTGCAAGTTAGAGAAGATCTTTCCACCGGGCTTCTTTAATCCAATGCAACATTTGATTTTGCATCTCCCGACCGAGGCAAGATTGGGGGGGGCCCGTGCAAAATCGTTGGTGCTACCCAACTGAGAGGATGCAGAAGACGCTTCGACAAAAATGTAAAAATAAACGTAGAATTGAAGCATCGATGGCTAAGGCATTCATCACTGAGGAGGCGGCAAACTTCGTGACAGCACACTACGAAGCCAAAAATCGTCATTTGCATAATCCGAAGCCT
Source organism: Triticum aestivum (assembly GCF_018294505.1). Taxonomy (NCBI): domain Eukaryota; kingdom Viridiplantae; phylum Streptophyta; class Magnoliopsida; order Poales; family Poaceae; genus Triticum; species Triticum aestivum. The sequence goes on along the minus strand of NC_057811.1, from coordinate 357,008,977 downwards.
CGGTACAATGCTGACGACCCTAAAAAGGGTGGATCCAACCTCAGCCTTTTTAAAGGGAATCTCGCACCAGCCAGTGTTTCAAATCCAGTATCTTTGGATAACGAACAATGGCGGACCATTTCGTTGTATATCTTCAACAACCTGATAGAAGTGCGGCCGTACATCGAGTAAGTTCTCGGTACATAGTTTCGCAACTTCTATTTCCTTTGAACTGCTCTTATTCCTGGATATTTCATACAGTCAATACGTCGCCTTATTCTCGTATGGAGCGGTGATCCAAAAGGATTCTGTCGAAGAGTATGAGCTTCTCGCAAAGCAAGGAGGCAGCTATCCCGGTTTCATCTCTTGGTTCAAACAAACGGTAATTTCTATTAGACTTGTAGGCTAATTTGTAGGCGGCTATCCCGGTTTCATTCGCTAATTTGTGAGTAATGCAACAATCCTTTCATATTAAACTTGTAGGCTAATTCAGAGTCTATGGACGCCGAATTGAGACAAGTGGCTAATGGTTTCGACTATAAGGTCCGTTCATTTGACAAATACGACATCAACGGGTATCGCTTTCGTACCTATGGCAAAGAGCTATCTATGGCCGACCGAAAGTCTACAAATTGTTGTGTATCTGCTATCGGCGAAGGAGGTACCGAGTATTATGGGAGAGTTGAAGCAATTTATGAACTTCTATTCTATGGTGAAAACCCACCGAATGTCGTAGTCTTCAAATGTTATTGGTTTCAGCCAAGGAGACTAGAAGGACTCATGAACATATAGGGCTAGTTGAAATCAACCAAAGCACCCATTTAGATGTTCCTGATGTCTATATTACGGCTCAACAGGCGACCCAAGTATTCTATCTACCGTGGGCCTGCCAAACTAATCCAAATCTAAAAGGTTGGGATGTCGTTTATGAAGTGCCGCCACGTGCTAGACTATCTCCCCCAAAGGAAGAGGATTATGAACCTCACATTAACCCAGACACATATGAAGGAGAATTCTTCCAAGAGACACGTCTTTCCAAAAAGCGTTTCAAGAACCGCTATACTTCACCCCAAAACATTGAAGTAGAAAGCGATAGTGAATCCGACATCACCCCAGAGGAGGAACAAGAAGAGCCGGAACAAGAAGAGGTTACTGCTGCGGATGACCTGTCATTGCTTGACCGATTACGTCAAGGTGGCCTTGCACATGTTGATGCCACTGAACCCTATGAGCCCGTCATTGATTATAGTGATGATGATGATTATGCATTTATTGATGATACTGATCGAGATTATTAGTAGTGTCAGGTATTAAATTTTTTAATGTTGTACTTGATGATGATACACTTAAGTGATACACATATTATTATTCATGTCGGTCTTTTTTTTATGTTGTACTAATTTCGTTTACTGTTTGTCATGGCAGGTGTTGAAAGATGGTGGGCGCTGGTCGGGAGCGCGCCAAGGCCCCTTCTTCGTCGGCGCGTGGTCTGAGGTCTTCGATTCCAGACGTACCTCTCCGCCGAGCGTTGCTGGACAGTATGTCCACACCGCTGGGCCCTTCTTCGTCGACCGCGGTGCCCAGCAGGGGACGAGGTAGGAAGAGAGGAGGTGGGGCACGTGGTCGCGGGAGAGGAGGTAGGGTGACTGCTAGGGCACCTTCCTCGCCGCCACCCCCAGCTGTTTCACCCGAGCACGTGACTGCTAGGGTGGACTCGTCCGAGGAGGAGGCTACACGGACTCCGGTCCATGAGCCTCCGGTCCACGGGTCTTGGGCCCACGAGCCTCGGGTCGACTGGCCTTCGGCCCACGAGACCCCGGAGGAGCACACGTCCGGATGGGGTACCTGGCCGGATCAGCCCGAGGAGCCGAGTGGCCATGCTGATGATGGCGGGGAGCCGACTGATCTTGAGGAGGAGGGTGGCACCGTCTACCAGCGTGGTGCTACACGGCTCCCGTCCGTACCGGCGACCCGCGAGCAGAGGTGGTTGATCTTCCCTGATGGGGAGAGGTACGTAAGTGCATTTAATATTTTTGTACCTTCTGCATTCACGTTTCTTGAAATAACTAATGCGTTGGCCTTGTCATGCTGCAGGGGTTGGGACCACCATCATAGTGTCCGCCGGCCCAACTCCGTCCTTGGAGTTCTTTGCCGGCAAAACTTCCCGGGGTTTGTCACGTTGCCTGGTGAGGGTCGGCTTCCAGAGCTTGGGTTGAGCTGGGAGCACTACGTGGCTGCCCCGGCCCCGCCGGATGTCATTATCGACGGTGGCGTGTGCGACACGAGGGCTGACATGGTGATCAGGACGTTCTGGGTAATTTCTCCTTTACACATTTCAAAATCTTCAACTAGCTAGTTATTAATTGTACTAATCAATATTGTCTCATTTGATTGCAGACATTCTACAGGTGTGAGGAGGGATACGAGGAGGACAGCGCAAATGTTATCCAGAACGTCCGCAAGCGCCTACTCCAGAACTTACGGCACGAGGCTCGGGTGCAGGCTGTTCGAGACTACTATGCCTTGCGTGGTATCAAGAAGACCAAGCCGGCGTGCCGCGATAAGTTCCTGAGTAAGGAGCAGTACATGAAGGTAATTCTTAAGGCCTTCTACTTAAGTTCCTTCATTTAGTAATTCTTAGCCGTAGCGCTCAAGTTTCTATTTGCTAACTTATAGGCGCCTCCGAGATGGTGTGCGGATCGGATGGATTGTTGGGAGGTGTTGGTCGATGAGTGGTGCTCACAAGAATGGCTAGCCCTCCACAACCAGGCCAAGGACAAACGTGCCCAAATGGAAGGTGTGCCACACCATCAAGGCAGCTCCAACTTATATCAGTTCGGGCGCAACTGGGTATGTGGTTTGCTTCATGATTCATGCAATTCATTCATCATGCTAGCTTGAGCCCTTTAATTACTAATTTTCATTGTTTCTCTCTTTCAGGCACGCCACAATAAGGCGGATAAGGTGCCAGAGGTGTACGACCTGTATGCCATGGCCCACACTGGCTCTTTAAAGAAAGTCAAGGCTTTCTCTCAGTCTGACCTCGATGATGCAAACAACTTCACCAACATCTCCTCCCACAACAAGCTCGTGAGATATAGAGATGAGGGGAAGGCGAGGAAAGGGGAGGACTTTAACCCGAGCCAGGGTCCCATTGATCCAGAGCTGGTGATGATATCTGGTGGCGGGAGGTCCCATGGCTCCATAGCCATTGGAGATGGACTTATCCGTTGTCCTAGCACTCTGCCGGAGATCAAGGCGCGCCAGTCGAGCTCCGCTCCTGAGATAAGGCCTCGTGAACGGCCAGTGCAACTCGCCATCAAGGTTAGTGATACGTACTTAGTTATCTTTCTCCATTACATTGTGTGCGCTTCCATCAATGATTACAAATGGTCATGTGAGTGGTGTTGCAGGCTGGTATACAGACTGAGAGAGATAGAACGGAGAAACTTCTGGCGGAGGCGGCGGAGAGGCAGCGGGAGATGGAGGAGAGGACGAGAAAGATGATGGAGGAGGAGAGGGCACGGAATGACATGCAGGCAAGGGCCATGTACGAGCTCCTTGTGGTAAGTTTCTTCTGCAGATTACTTGCTAGTCTTAACATTTGAGTCTCATTACTAACTAGTATGACTCTGTTCTGAAAACCAAATGTGCAGTCTGTGTGCGAGAAGTCCGGTCAGCCCGCTCCGCCGATGCCAGTGATTGCTCCTGGGAGCACGGTGAGTTTAGTTTGAATGGACATTACTTGGTAGTCTTAACATTTGTGTGCCGTAATGCTAACGAGACATTGGAAATGATCTTTGGTGCAGCTTAACTCCAGAAACGCATCGCACGATCCTTCTCCAGGTAGCGGCACTAGCCACCCCGCTCCTACACCTCCCTGATCACGGTAAGTTTCTCTAGTGTTTTGCTTAACAAATGCATAAAGACCTAGACTTAGCTTTATTTCCTCCAATATGCTTACCATAATGACCTAGAGTTAGCTTATTTTCCTCCAAAATGACCCATTTTACCTAGGTTAGCTTATAAATGATGCAGTTCATCCAAGTTAGCTCAAAAATGACCCATTTTACCTAGATTAGCTCCTAAATGATCCATTTTACCTACGTTAGCTTTAAAATGGCCCATTTCACCTAGGTTAACTCCAAAATGACCCATCTTACCTAGGTTATCTCATAAACGATCCATTTCAACTAATTTAGCTCATAAACGATCCATTTGACCTAAGTGAGCTAAAAAACGATCCATTTCACCTAAATTAGCTCTTAAATGATCCATTTCACCTAAGTTAGCTCAAAAAGATCCATTTCAACTAAATTAGCTCTAAAATGACCCATTTTACGTAGATGAGCTCCTAAATGATCCATTTTACCTACGTTAGCTTTAAAATGACCCATTTCACCTAGGTTAGCTCCAAAATGACCCATTTCACCTAGATTAGCTCCAAAATGACCCAATTCACCTAGGTTAGCTCCAAAATGACCCATTTCACCTTACTTAGCTCAAAAACGATGCCCTTCACCTTAGTTAGCTCATAAACGACCCATTTCAACTAAGTTAGCTCATAAATGATCCATTTCAACTAAGTTAGATCATAAACAACCCATTTCAACTTAGTTAGCTCATATATGATCCATTTCACCTAAGTTAGCTCATAAATGACATATACTTCTTGTTCTAGTCACCTATTTCTAACTTTCTTATTTACCATTTTGCAGATTTCATTCACTTCATGGAAGCTAGCTTGCTATGATGGAGTGCTTGCTTTTCCTTTCATGAAACTTTGCATTGTATCTAGCTTGTTATGATGGATGGAACTATGTGATATGGATCATTGCATCTAACTTGCTATGTTGATGAAACTTTGCATTGTAATATATATATATATGGATGGAACTATGTGTATGGATGGAACTTGCTTATGTATGAACAATGTGTATGGATGAAACTGATGTGATATGTGATATGAAACTTATGTGCTGGATATGTGCTGGATATGTGATATGAAACTTATATATTTTCTGTGCAAATTGTGGGATTTAATAAAAAACAGAAAAAACAGACAATATGCAGGCTCTTTGCCGTCTGCCACCGACGGCAAAGAGCTCTTTGCCGTCTGCCGCGGACGGCAAAGAAGCCACGTGGCAGCCAACTATGCTTCCTGGGAGCTGACCCATTTGGTCAGTTTGCCTACAGTGGCAGACGGCAAAGACTTTGCCGTCCGTGGCAGACGGCAAAGAACCTGCACTTTGCCATCAGTGGCAGACGGCAAAGAACCTGCACTTTGCCATCAGTGGCAGACGGCAAAGAACCTGCCATCTAGTGACGTGTAGATGACATCATAAGGCGGACGGCAAAGACCAGAGAAATTTTGCCGTCTGCGGCGGACGGCAAAGGTCTGCCGTTAGCCACTTAACGGACTGACAGCGCAATTATTGCCGTCCGCCCTCTTTGCCGTCCGCCGCAGACGGCAAAGAGCCTTTGCCGTCCGCCTCCAGGAAGCAGACGGCAAAGCAGCTGTTTACCGTAGCCTTCTTTGCCGGAGCCTTTTACTGTCCGCGGCTGACGGCAAAGGTCTTTGCCGTCCGCCTTTCGAGCCTTTGCCGTCCGCCGTGGCAGACGGCAAAGTAGCTGTTTCCTGTAGTGACGGATATTGAGGAATTTGATTGCAAGATATAGAAGAACTCCCCTTGAAGATGTGCATAGTGAGGATTTTGCTTTTGAAGCAATGCACACTTGAAGAGTAGAATCATGGAGATCCCCCCCTATATCTTGTAATTCATACACGCATTTGACATATAATATGAAGAATTTGAAATGCATGATGAAATATGGTGACTGATGTAATTCAGCATGCGTGCATTAACATTAATGAGGAATAAGCATGCAGAAAAAACATAGCAAAAGTATCAGGCCACCATAGAGTTTAAGTTTACAACTCGATCCAACAAAGTCATCAAAAGAACGAGAGTTGTAACTTCGCAAAGACGCCCATATAAGATAGACCCGCTTGAAGACTAACTCAAATTTCTCCCCCTTTGTCATTGAATGACCAAAAGGGTTGAATATGAGGACTAACTCCCCTAAAGAATATCATGTTGATGAAGGAGCGCCAGTGTTGTTGGGGTCGTTTGTCCTAGTAGGGCCTGCCGCAATGTCGTCCAAGTCTTCATGCTCGTCGGTTTCGCGCGATGAAGAATATGAGCTGTCCACCAAGGAAGGAACCTTGACCTTCTTGTATTTCCTCGGTGGAGGTGCAGACCAGTCAAAGTCCTCCTTGAGACCCATTTGCTTCAGATCTTCTTCACCATACAGATGAGATAAGATAGCCCAGGTGTGACCGAAGACTTCATGGAGGTAGTAATGGTTTGTCTTCACTGCATTATGTGTAGCAGTCATGTTGTGAAGAATAGAACCAAACTGACGCTTAACCCATTTATGGTTTTGGTCCACCTTCTGGTGAAGACTAAGAAGCAGCTCATGGTCAGTCATCACTCGAGGAGCAGTGGCTTGAGGATTTGGCTTGGATGCATTGGCAGCAGAATCATGAGTGGCAGAGTCATCATTGGTGGAATAAAATGCAGCTGTGCGAAACTGACCATCCAATGGACGAATGGCTTCATCAATGACAGCAGGTGCCTTGCCCTTTTCATCAGCTAAGGAATATGTCCGCTTGAGGACTTCAATTGGGGGCAAGTAGCTGAGGTGATTATGAAAATCAGCCTTGTAGTTGAGTGAAGACCTTGTTATGAGGAATCTCATAATCCAAGGAGCATAAGGCTTCAACTCAAACGGAGAGAGTGCAACATTGGCCAGAGTCCTCATGAAGAAATCATGATAGTTGACAGGAATGCCATGCATGATGTTGAATAGCAGATTCTTCATGATGCCAACGACTTCTTCATCAGACGAGTCGTGACCTTTGATGGGACTCATTGTCGCCGTCAGAACGTGATAGACTGTTCTTGGCACATATAGCAATTCCTTCATGAGGAATTTGGTCCTTGGGGCTTGTCCGGGCTTCAGAGGCTTCATAAGCACTTGCATGTAATGAGCAGTGAGCTCAGGCTCTTGTTACAGGCAATGAGCACCTTCAAGGGGAGGACTGGTTGGCGGGGCGTGAAGTAATTCGGAGGCCGGTGCTTTATAATGAGTGTTGTCGGTCATCCAGTCCAATACCCAAAGTTCACATCATCAGCATCTCCTGTGATGTGCATCGTTGCGTAGAATTGAAGAATAAGTTCTTCATTCCAATCAACAATGTCAGAGCAAAAGTTGAGGAGGCCTGCGTCATGAAGCACACTGAGGATAGGTGAGAAGCATGGTAGTGATTCCAAGTCCACTTGAGGAATATGCTCGTGGTCGAAGACTTTATCCTTGTTGAAGAGGAGTGAAGAATAAAAATTGGCCTGGCTGGCAGTCCAGAAGTGCTTCCTTCTAAGACGAGCAGAGTCATAAGGATTATAATCAGTGAAGAACACGTGCTCGCCGAAGAAGTCATCAGCCTTGAACTTCTGCTTCTTCGAGAAGGGATCCTTTGGCTTGGGCTGAGGAGTATCGGTCAATTGCATCACCACCTCAGCAATCGCAATCTCAGGATCCACGGGCTGAGGAATTTCAGGTTCTTCTTTAGTGACAGCCTGGGTCTTCAATTCTTCATTTACATTTTCATCAGCACTAGTGGCTGGAATTTCTTCATGGACAGACGGGGTTGCAAATGGTTCTTCAGATCCCATTTGTACTTCAGTAGTGACAGGAGACTGAGGGATTTGTTGCAGAGGTGTGAACATAGGAGAATTGGGGTGCTGACTTTCCCAAAAGTCATCATTCATCACTGGAGTAGTGCTGCCAATGTCCACATCTTCCTCTTCTTTGCTCATTTATTCAACGCCGGCCTCTTCAGTAGTGAACTGAGGCATGGGCGATGAGACTATTGGGGTTGAAGAGATTGCATCCACTTCAATTTCTTCATCCAACTGCTCTGACGAAGCAGCAGAAGGAATGTCATCATCTGATTCACTTGGAATCACATATTCTTCATCAAAAGGAACAAGGTCCTTTGATGGCATGCATGAGAAAGGAATAGCATCAATTGGGTTGTCAAATGAACAAGTCAGTGGCTTCATCTTCTTCAGAGCTGAAGAATCTGATGAAGTTGATGCCTTCCTTTTCTTCACCGCTGCACGCTCTGCAGCCTTGGTCTTCTTCACATCTGATGCAGATGGAATGATTGTAGTTGGGGTAGGTGCAGGAGGAGCAGAGGAAATTGGTTGAATTTCTTTAGGCGCAATTGATGCAGTTGCCCTGACTTCTTCATTTTCTTCAAGCACAGCCACTGAAGCTTCAGCAGTCCTGACATTTTCTTCAGGCGCAACACTAGTGGTTGCCCTGGCAATTTCTTCAGCGGCTGGAATGTAGTCATCAGCCCTGGTACTCTGAGTTTCTTCAGCAGCCTGAATGTCATCAGCGGTGCTAGCATTTTCTTCAGTCGGCTGAGCAGATGCCTCAGCCTGAGGATTTTCTTGTTGCGTTGGGGCTGCAACATTGGAAGTGAACTTTTCAGTCAAATTCACAAACCTGACTTTGGCTCCAAGCCATTCAGCATGGTATACGTCAAATTCTTCACTGAGTTTCTTGATCTCAAATTGTTCAGTTGTCATAGAGATAACGTGTTTCTTCAAGAAACGCTCCTTCTTTTACTGCGCTTTCTTGATCTGCCTGGCCTTTTCAAATTTCCATTTCTCTTCTTGAATGAAGGCAGTCAGCATATGACTTTGGCCAGGAGTCAGCTTGAAATCAGGCATAGGAGTGTTTGGGTCCTTGTGCCAGAGATCAATGTAATCAAGGATCAAGTTTGGATCCAAAAGTAGAGGCACATTTGTGCCCTTGGCTCTAGCGGCCCTGAGCTGCCTGTCTCTGATGATTTCAGCAAGTTCCTCATCATCAGCTTCGTCTTCATCAGACGACACTTGGAAGGCGACCTGCTTCTTGTGAGGACTTGGTCGAGAGCCTCATCCAGCAGTGGCCTTTTTCTTCAGCAGAGAGGGGCCAGTTGTTGAATTTGGTGCAGCTGAGGAACTGGCAGATGCTCCTAAGGCAATAGAGATGCCTGTTGTCCTTTGGCACCTGGCGAGATGCACAGGTGCTGAGGATTTGGTCGGAGCAGCTGAGGACTTTGGAGGAGCTGGAGCAGCTTGAGTAGTTGGCCGTGAGGGCTTTGAAGAATCTGGCCGTGAGGGCATTGCTGTGGAACTTCACCGTGTGGGCATTGAAGATGAAGCACTTGGCTTATGAGCAGGCTTCTTTGACATGACCTTCTTCGGCTTGCTTGAATAGGCCTCAGCAGTGGTAGCAGCAGCAGCAGAGTCTTCATTAAATTTCCTCACTGCTTCCTTAGCCATTTTGGCTAGCTTGGCCTGGCGCTTTGCCCATTCATCAGGATAATCCTCACCATGCTCGAGGCTGGTAGGATCAGCTTCTTGGCCAGGTGCCAACGGAGGTCTTGGGCATGGAGGATTTAGAGCGAATTTCTTCATATACTTGGGAGTAACATATCTGTACTCCCTCCATTCCCTTGCCCATCTCCTCTATATTCTTTGAATGCGCACCTTGCGCTGATTTTTATCCTCTTTGCCAAACTTGGCCTCATCTGGAGTGCAATAATCTTTGTATATGTCATCAGGGATCTCGAAAGCAGTATTGATTTCAGGCCTCTTTCCTCCCTTCTGTGGCTTCTTTCCATCATCCATTTTCTTCAGCTGAGGAATTTGAACAATAGAATTCTTTGAAGAGGTGTGCAACTTTTCTTCAAGGAATGCTGCAAATGAGTTAAGTTGATGAGAACCTAGTGATTCAGCAGCGGACATGTGTACCTGTGAATAGAGTATAGTTGCGAGGAATTTGGAGAGATCATATGCGTTCTCAGAAGTTTTTCAAAAAGAACAAGTTTGAGGAATTTGACCAGATGAGTCTTGAAGAATTTCACTAAGCGTTCATGGTCTTAGGTACCAGAGTTGTATAGATTGAAAATCCACACAATTGAGGAATCTTTAAGAAAAATGTAGCTTAGAGAAACGAATCAAGAACAGATGACATGTGAGGTGTTTAGTGTGTGAAGATTTAAAGAATAAACACCTTTTGAAGATTTTGAAGAAAACAAATGAATCAAAGAGGGCAGTAAAAGTAAGTTTTAATTACCTTGGACGAAGAACACGACGAACTGGGAAGTGTAGGTGTGAAGTTCGTCAGTTCAGCTCTTCCACGCCCTAACTTGGCAGAGGAAGACAGCTACGGTGGCGGCGGAGTGAAGGAATCCATGGCCAGCGCAAGTACGACGGCGACGAGGTCGAGGCAGTGAAGCTCTTCCTCACTGGCGACAATGAAGTAGCGGCGGCGCTAGGGTTGGAGAAGCTCGAGCGGAGTAAAAGTGAAGTGAGGAAGGGGAGGGGTATATATAGCCACGGTGAAAAACTGTTTGCCCGAAGAAATTGGATGAACGTGCCACTGACCCTTCTCATTCGCTTGACATGTGTCACCCGCGTACTGAGATGTGGCGATCGTTTGAGATCGTGGGTGAATAGATTAGTATTATCGTGGGATGTGGAACGGTTTGAGCGGCAAAGCCGAAAATTTAGATAAGATAAGTTAAAAGTTTCGTTCGCAAATTCTTCAGCTGACAAGGACACAATGAAGATTTTGAACGAGTTTCAAATAGAACGCACATGAAGAATTTGTGCATAGATTGGGTAGAGTTTAGCATAGAGGGGGAAGGGTCCGATCACATTCACTTAGCAGAAAGAGCAACTTGAGGAAATAGCAATAAGTGAATGCTGTAGAGGACATAAACTCATATATATATATATATAGCAAATGAAGAAAAAAGACGGAAACAGTGAAGACAATGAAAAGTTGAAGAAAATGAACAACTGAGGAATTTCAAAAAACTAAGGAAAAACTCAAATTGAAGATTTTCAACTTTTGGTGGTGGCGTGACCCACTGTATAAGAATCATGATTTCAGACACCACGTACAATTGTCGTAGGGTTCTGAGAATCAAATTCTTCGTTAATTTCTTCACACTTAGAGTGTTAGTCTTCATTGATTGAAGAAAAACGTTTCTTCATGTGTTGCACATCGAAGTCATCAATTTTGCATAAGTGTTAGATGAGTGTCCTTTTCAAAGAACATTTGAAGATTCTAAGATATTTAGCTCACACCGCAACTTGCTAAATCTCTTCTCATCCAAGGGCTTGGTGAAGATATCGGCTAGTTGTTCTTCAGTCTTCACATGCACAATAGAAATTTCGCCATTCAACACATGATCACGAAGAAAATGATGACGAATCTGAATGTGCTTTGTCTTCGAGTGCTGAACTGGGTTATGAGCAATCTTGATGGTACTCTCATTGTCACAGTAGAGAGGCACATTCTTCACGTTGACGCCGTAGTCCTTGAGAGTTTGCTTCATCCACAGCAATTGTGCACAGCAAGAACCAACAGCAATGTACTCAGCTTCAGCAGTAGACAGTGATACGCAGTTCTGTTTCTTCGAGGACCAACAGACCAAAGATCATCCGAGGAAATGGCATGTGCCAGATGTTGACTTGCGGTCCACATTATCACCAGCTTAGTCAGAGTCTGAATATCCAATGAGATCAAAAGCCGAGCCATTGGGGTACCATAATCCAAGTGTTGGTGTGTGAGCTAGATATCGAAGAATATGCTTCATAGCCTTATGGTGTGCTTCCTTCGGTGTAGCTCGAAATTGGACACACATGCAAACACTAAGCATAATGTCTGGCCTAGATGCACATAAGTACAATAAAGAACCAATCATGGAGCAGTATACCTTTTGATCGAAGTCAATACCAATTTCAGCAGTGCATAGATGGCCATTTGTGGGCATAGGAATTTTAACGCCTTTGCAATCTTGCATGCCGAATTTCTCCTGAGATATGAATATGCCATTGCGCTGTTGACAAATTTGAAGACCTAAGAAGAATTTCAACTCTCCCATCATAGACATTTCATATTCTTCACTCATCATATAGGCAAATTCATCACTATAACGTTGGTCAGTACACCCAAAAATAATATCATCAACATATATTTGGCACACAAACAATTCACCATCATAAGATTTAGTGAAAAGAGTTGGGTCAAGTGAACCGGGTTTGAAGCCTTTCTTCATGAGGAATTCCTTCAAAGTATCATACCACGCCCGAGGGGCCTGCTTGAGGCCATAGAGGGCCTTATTGAGTCTGAAGACTTTGTCAGGATGCTTTGGATCTTCGAAATCTGGGGGTTGAGCAACATATACTTCTTCCTCAAGCTTACCATTGAGGAATGCACTTTTCACATCCATTTGATATAAAGTGATATCATGATGGTTAGCATAAACAAGTAATATGCTAATAGCCTCAAGTCTAGCAACAGGTGCAAAAGTTTCATCGAAATCAATTCCTTCAACCTGTGTGTAGCCTTGAGCTACAAGCCGTGCCTTATTCCTCACCACAAGGCCATTTTCATCTTGCTTGTTGCGGTAGATCTACTTTGTGCCAATGATATCGTGCTTGCGAGGAGCTGGACGTTTGACCAGTTCCCAGACGTTGTTGAGCTCGAACTGATGTAATTCTTCTTGCATAGCTTGAATCCACTCAGGCTCCAGAAATGCTTCATCTACCTTAGTGCGCTCTGTGATAGAGACGAAAGCAAAGTGCCCACAAAAGTTAGACAAATGTGAAGCTTTTGAGCGTGTGAGAGGACCTGGTGCTTGAATGTCATCGATGATTCTCTCAATCTGCACTTCATTTGCAATGCGAGGTTGAGCTGGTTGTCGTCGAGGAATTTGATCAGCATTTTCTTCAGCACTATTTTCTTGAGGTGCATCAGCTCGACGTTCTTCACATCCTGGAATGAATTCTTCAGCAGATTCTTCGGTAGGAATGACATCCTCAGTAGCCTTGAACCTGATAGTTTCTTCAGGTGCTGGTTCATCTATCACAGAAGGTAGGTGCTCTCTTTGCGAGCCATTAGTTTCATCGAACCGCACATCTACAGTTTCAACAACTTTGTGGTGAACGTTGTTGAAGAATCTGTAGGTGTGCGAGTCCTTTCCGTAACCAAGCATAAAACCCTCATGTGCTTTCGGTGCAAATTTAGAGTTGTGATGAGGATCTCTAATCCAACATTTAGCACCCAAGACTTTGAAATAACTCACATTGGGTTTCTTGTCAGTGAGGAGTTCATAGGGAGTCTTCTTGAAGAATTTGTGAAGATATACTCTGTTGATGATGTGGAACGCAGTATAAATTGCCTCAATCCAGAAGTGACGAGGCGTCTTGTACTCATCAAGCATAGTGCGAGCCATCTCAACAAGAGTCCTATTCTTGCGCTCCACGATGCCATTCTGCTGAGGAGTATAAGGAGCAGATAACTCATGAGTAATACCAAGTTCATCAAGATAGTTATCAAGACCAGAGTTCTTGAACTCAGTTCCATTGTCACTTGTGATGTGCTTGATCTTCACACCAAAGTTGGTTGAAGCCCTCGAGGAAAATCGTTTGAAGACTTCCTGCACCTCATGTTTTCAAGTGACAATATGTACCCATGTGTAACGAGAGTAATCATCAACAATAACAAAGCCATATAGAGATGCATCATTTGTAACTGCAGAATAATGGTTAGGACCAAAGAGATCCATATGAAGCAATTCAAATGGTTGAGGGGTAGTCATGATAGTCTTTGCTGGATGTTTGGCCTTGGTCATCTTTCCAGCTTCACAGGCTCCACACAAGTGATCCTTGAGGAATTTGACATTCTCAATGCCAATGACATGCTTCTTCTTCGCAAGCGTGTGCAGATTCCTCATGCCTGCATGACCAAGTCGTCGATGCCATAGCCAGCCCTCTGAGGCTTTTTCAAGTAGGCATACGGCTGGTTGTGGTCCTGTAGAGAAGTCACAATATACAAGTCTCCTCTCCTAAAGCCTTCGAAGACTTTGGAATGGTTAGCTTCCATGATCACAACACAACGATACTTGCCAAAGACAACAACCATATCAAGATCACGGAGCATTGAGACAGACATGAGGTTGTATCCTAAGGACTCGACAAGCATGACTTTGTCCATGTGCCGATCCTTTGAGATAGCAACCTTACCTAGACCCAATACCTGACTTTTGCCTTTGTCAGCGAAAATGATATGCTTCAGACGTGATGGAGATAAGGGAGCGTCCATCAATAGATTCTTGTCACCAGTCTTGTGATTTGTACATCCACTATCGAGGACCCACTCATTGGCTTTGGGTTGATCGTCTTGCAAATGAATTAGTGTAGCTTACGAAATCATATACTTCATCAGTGAAGAATATGACATCAATTCATCAGATCAATTTCATCAAGCAATAGAACAGATAAATTAGTATGAGGACGTGAGAAATGAAAGTTCATTTCTTCATGATTAGCCTCCGTCCTTTCAGGCACTTTCAGGTCTCCAGCGAATTCTTCAGACATTTTAGCACGTCTGGAGACCTGACCCTGCATAAGAGATTAGTTCTTTTTCTTCACCACCCAGATCTGAATGGGTGGCAAAGAGTTCATCACTCTGCGAGCTCCATATGAGAAAGGTGGCATAGAAGCCAATCCATTTCGGTTCACATAAGAGGAGTTAGGATAAGCATATGAATGAGTAGAGAAATTCTTCGAGGACTTATGAACATAATGGTTAGAAGAGTAATGCTCATATTCATAGCCCTTAGCTCTTCCCTGTGAAACAGTGGGGTTAGCACGACGATGATCATATGAGGACATTGATCCATTTTAGGAATTTGATCCACGTGAGGAATTTAGTCCGTATGAGGACTTGGATCCATATGAAGAATTTGATCAGGAGTTCTTATTCTTCACTGGTGGTGTCATGATGACATTCACCTGAAGATTTTCAAGGCACCTTTTGGGAACCCAGATTTTCTTCATAGGGGAACCGTTCCTATAGTTAGTGCCAACATATCTAGCAAATACTTCACCATTCTGATTTTTGAACAGTTCATAGTTGGAGTCAAATGACTCATCAGAAGAATGAGGAGATTCACATGTAAAGCCAGATAGATTAGATGGATCAACTGGAGGTCCCTTTGCAGCA
Organism: Triticum aestivum; assembly: GCF_018294505.1. Taxonomy (NCBI): domain Eukaryota; kingdom Viridiplantae; phylum Streptophyta; class Magnoliopsida; order Poales; family Poaceae; genus Triticum; species Triticum aestivum. Next base: position 356,993,857 of record NC_057811.1, on the reverse strand, counting down.
ACCCATGAGGTTTTGGGGTACTGCTCAGGCTTCCAATATGTTTCATCAGCATTGATTTTCCTCTCAAAGGCAATACCCTCTTTCCTAGGGTTCCTGTTGAGGATCTGCTTTTTAAGCACATCACAAAGAGTCTGATGCCCTTTGAGGCTTTTGTACATGCCTGTCATATACAATTCCTTCAGCCCTGCATCATCAGTTATACTAGCAATGTCCTCAGATGAGGAATTAGTGATAGCAGAGACAGTTGAAGAATTTGTAGCAATAGAAGCATTTGAACATTCAGGTGAAGAATTAGCAGATTCACATTAAATGCATTTCAAACATGGAGGAACAAATTCTTCCTGAGAAGCGCTGATTTGTTGAGCAAGTAATGAGTCACGCTCCTTCTGAAGATCTTCATAACTCACTCTTAGCTTTTCAAGATCTTGCTTTCTCTGAAGAAATTCATAAGAAAGCTTCTCATGATCAGATAAGAGAGTGTTATGATGACCTTGAAGGTTGTCAAACCTAGTCTGAAGTCTCTGAAGATTTCCAGTCAAGGTTTTAGTGCGATCCATTTCTTCACCGAACATATCATCACTTTTGTCTAATGTGTTTTGAACCTTTTCAAAAGCCTTTTGTTGTTTCACAGCAATCTTAGCAAGTTTAGAGTAACTGGGCTTGAGGTTTTCATCAGATTCATTCTCACTTGATTCAGAGGAGGTATATTTGAGTACCTTGGCACCCTTTTCCATGAAGCAATAGGTGGGAGCTTAGTCATCATTGCCTTCATCAGCCTTGTTGGTGGAGCCATTTTCTTCAGGGTTGAAGATAGACTTGCTGACGAATGTAGTAGCGAGAGCTAGACTTGCCACACCAGACTCGGACTCCTCAGATGCCTCCTCTTCCTCATGTTCCTTAGATTCAGCCTCAGAGTCCATTTCCTTGCCAATGAATGCCCGAGCCTTCTTGGAGCTGCTCTTCTTATGAGATGAAGACTTTGAAGATTTTGATGATGAAGACTTTGAAGATTTCTTCTTCTTCTTCGATTCATCAGAACTGTAATCCTTGTATTTCTTCTTCTTTGATTGCTTTTCCCACTGAGGACAATCTTGAATGTAGTGACCGGGTTTTTTGCATTTGTGGCATAGCCTCTTCTTGTAGTCACTGGATGAGGAATCATTGCTCCTTGAGGATTTTCCAAAGCGACCATGTCTTGAGAACTTCTGGAATTTCTTCACGAGCAGTGCTAGCTCCTGGCTCAGTCCTTCAGGATGACCAAGGCTACAACCAGAATCTTCACCTTCAGATTCAGAGACAACATTGGCCTTCAGGGCACGTGATCTGCCATAGCTCCAACCATAGAGATCTCTCTTCTCAGCAAGCTGGAACTCATGAGTGTTTAGCCTCTCGAAGCTATCAGCGGGATCAAGTGACTTGTAATTAGCACGTTCTTGTATCATCAGTGCCAGAGTATCAAATGAGCAATCAAGCGATCTCAGCAATTTCTTCACCACCTCATGGTCGGTGATGTTAGTAGCACCAAGTGCTTGAAGCTCATTTGAGATGTCAGTGAGGCGATCGAAGGTTTGCTGAACATTTTCATTATCGAGTCTCTTGAAGCGGTTGAAGAGATTGCGAAGAACGTCAACACGAGAGTCACGTTGAGTTGAGACTCCTTCATTCACTTTGGACAGCCTATCCCAGATAAGCTTAGCAGTTTCCAAAGCACTCACTCTTCCATACTGCTCTTTGCTCAGATGGCCACATATGATGTTCTTCGCTTGAGAATCGAGTTGCTCGAATCTCTTCAAATTAGTAGCATTCATAGAAGGTGTGACCGAGGGAACACCATTTTCCACAACATACCAAAGATCGTTATCAATTGCCTCAAGATGCATTCGCATCTTATTCTTCCAATAAGGGTAGTCCGTCCCATCGAAGGTAGGACACCCAGCAGAGACCTAGATCATACCTACAGTCGACATAACTAAAATTCCAGGCGGCTAAACCAAGATCACGCAGAACAAGGGAGTACCTTGGTCTGATACCAATTGAAAGTGCATTACATCGACTAGAGGGGGGTGAATAGGCGATTTTTATGAATACTTCACTGAGTAATTTGTAGGTGAGGACATTCCATAGCGAAGAACTACATGCGGCGGAATAAGTACTCAGAAGTAAACATAACAGAATACAAGCATGGTCATCATGATGAAATGAAGACAGGCACAGAGTACAGAAAGCGTAAACACATGATAACACAGGATGAAGACAAACAGACTGAAGAATTTGAACTGAGGAAATTGAGAAAGTCTTCAGTCAAAGTCTTCAAACAGATATGAACAAGCACACAGCAACTGTAATGAGAAAATGAAAGAGTTGAGGAAATAGAACTAGTAGGCTTGGTGAAGACAATGATTTGGTAGACAGTTCCAACTGCTGTCTCAGTTGTACATCTGGTTGGAGTGGCTAGGTATTTAAACCTGGGGACACACAGTCCTCACCGTATTCTCCTTGAGCTAAGGTCACATAGACCTCGCCCAATCACTCGTGGTAAGTCTTCAGGTGACTTCCGAACCTTCACAAACTCGGTCACTCGGCGGTCCACAACTTCCTCTTGGATGCTCTAGATCATGACGCCTAACCGTCTGGAAGAAGCACAGTCTTCAAAGGTAACAAGCGTCGGATCTACGCAAGATCAATCTCTTCATTGATGCTCAATCACTTTGGGTTTGTAGGTGTTTGGGTTTGGTTTTTCCTCACTTGATGATTTTCGCTCAAAGTCCTCGGAGGATGGGATGCTCTCAATTGACAAGTGCCAGTTTCTCTCGGAGCAGCCAACCAGCTAGTGGTTGTAGGGGGTGGCTATTTATAGCCTAGGGAACAGCCCGACATGATAACACATAAATGTCCTTCAATGATATGACCATTAGGTGGGTAGATATTTTGGGACAGCTAGCGCATAGCACAGCAACGGTTGGATATTTGAGGCTCAAATTCCTCGGGGCTATCATGTTCCTCACTGTGTAGGCAATCTGCACTGGCGAATTCCTAACTCCCCAGTCAGAACAAATTCCTCAGAGACCAGAAGAACTTCATCTTTGTCACTGAAGACTATGACTGAACTGTATGAGATTTCCAATGGCTTCACTCGAAGGGATTGGTAGGTGTAGGATTTTGAGTTGAGCATCACATGAAATTTTTTCCTTAGTATTTCCTCGACGCCCTTTAACAGTACGGTGTTTCCTATGACTCAAGAAAGAGAAAATGAAACTACGAAAACAAAAGTCTTCACGCTTCATGTTCCTCGAATGGATACCTAGTCTTCAAGGTCACACCAATTTCTTCACTTTCAAAGTCTTCAGAAAGTCTTCAGAAATCCAAAGCCTTCAGTCAAAGAACTTTATTTTTGGGGGTCGACTTTCTCTGTAAATATCAAACTCCTCATAGACTTATACACCTGTGTACAGTCGTAAACACATTAGTCCCTTAACCTATAAGTCTTCAATACACCAAAATCACTAAGGGGCACTAGATGCACTTACAAGTCTCTTGAAGCGGTTGAAGAGATTGTGAAGAACGTCAACATGAGAGTCACGTTGAGTTGAGACTCCTTCATTCACTTTGGACAGCCTATCCCAGATAAGCTTAGCAGTTTCCAAAGCACTCACTCTTCCATACTGCCCTTTGCTCAGATGGCCACATATGATGTTCTTCGCTTGAGAATCGAGTTGCTTGAATCTCTTCACATCAGTAGCGTTCAGAGTAGGTGTGACTGAGGGAACACCATTTTCCACAACATACCAGAGATCGTTATCAATTGCCTCAAGATGCATTCGCATCTTATTCTTCCAGTAAGGGTAGTCCGTCCCATTGAACGTCGGACACCCAGCAGAGACCTTGATCATACCTGCAGTCGACATAACTAAAACTCCAGGCGGTTAAACAAAAATCACACAGAACAAGGGAGTACCTTGCTCTGATACCAATTGAAAGTGTGTTATATCAACTAGAGGGGGGTGAATAGGCGATTTTCATGAATTCTTCACTAAGGAATTTCAGGGTGAGGAAATTCCTAAGCGAAGAACTACTTGCAGCGGAATAAGTACTCAGATGTAAACATAACAGAACATAGGCATGGTCATCATGGTGAAATGAAGACAAGCACAGAGTACAAAAAGCGTAAACACAGGATAAAACAGGATGATGACAAACAGACTGAAGAAATTGAACTGAGGAAATTGAGAAAGTCTTCAGTCAAAGTCTTCAAACAGATATGAACAAGCACACAACTAATGTAACGAGGAAATGAAAGAGTTGAGGAAATAGAACCAGTAAGCTTGGTGAAGACAATGATTTGGTAGACCAGTTCCAACTGCTGTCTCAGTTGTACATCTGGTTGGAGCAGCTAGGTATTTAAACCTAAGGACACACAGTCCCGGACACACAGTCCTCACCGTATTCTACTTAAGCTAAGGTCACACAGACCTCGCCCAATCGCTCGTGGTAAGTCTTCAGGTGACTTCCAAACCTTCACAAACTCGGTCACTCGGCGATCCACAATTTCCTTTTGGATGCTCTAGACCATGACGCCTAACCGTCTGGAAGAAGCACAGTCTTCAAAGTTAACAAGCGTCGAATCTACGCAAGATCAATCTCTTCAGTGATGCTCAATCAGTTTGGGTTTGTAGTTGTCTGGGTTTGGGTTTTCATCACTCGATGATTTTCGCTCAAAGTCCTCGGAGGATGGGATTTTCTCAAATGACAAGTGTCAGTTTCTCTCGAAGCAGCCAACCAGCTAGTGGTTGTAGGGGCGGCTATTTATAGCCTAGGGAGCATCCCGACATGATAAGACAAAATGCCCTTCAATGATATGACCGTTAGGTGGGTAGATATTTTGGGACAGCTGGCGCGTAGCACAGCAACGGTAGGATATTTGAGGCTCAAATTCCTCAGGGCTAGTATGTTCCTCACTGTGTAGGCAATCTGCACTGGCGAATTTCTAACTCCTCGGTCAGAAGAAATTCCTCAGAGACCAGAAGAACTTCGTCTCTGTCACTGAAGAATATGACTGAACTGTATGAGATTTCCAATGGCTTCACTCGAAGGGATTGGTAGGTGTAGGATTTTGAGTTGAGCATCACATGGAAATTTTTCCTTAGTATTTCCTCGACCCCCTTTAACAGTACGGTGTTTCCTATGACTCAAGAAAGAGAAAATGAAACTACAAAAACAAAAGTCTTCACGCTTCATGTTCCTCGAATGAATGCCAAGTCTTCAAGGTCACACCAATTTCTTCATTTTCAAAGTCTTCAGAAAGTCTTCAGAAATCCAAAGTCTTCAGTTGAAGAACTTCATTTTTAGGGGTCGACTTTCTCTGTAAATATCAAACTCCTCATAGACTTATAGACCTGTGTACACTCATAAACACATTAGTCCCTTAACCTATAAGTCTTCAATACACCAAAATCACTACGGGGCACTCGATGCACTTACAAGTAGCGCTGATTTGTTGAGCAAGTAATGAATCGCGCTCCTTCTGAAGATCTTCATAACTCAATCTTAGATTCTCAAGATCTTGCTTTCTCTGAAGAAATTCATAAGAAAGCTTCTCATGATCAGATAAGAGAGTGTTATGATCACTTTGAAGGGTGTCAAACTTAGACTGAAGTCTCTGAAGACTTTCAGCCAAAGCTTTTGACTGATCTTTTTCTTCACCCATCATATCATCACTCTTACTTAGCATGTATTGAACTTTTTCCAAAGCTCTTTGTTGTTTAGTGGCAAGGGAAGCAAGTTTGACATAACTGGGTCCAAATTCATCTCAGAAGGGGGTCCTCGGGCGTCCGGGCTATGTGACATGGGCCGGACTGATGGGTTGTGAAGATACAACATAGAAGGCCTTCCCCCATGTCTGAATGGGACTCTCCTTTGCGTGGATGGCAAGTTTGGCGTTCGGATGTGAAGATTCCTTTCTCTATAAACTGACTCTGTACAACCCTAGTCCCCTCCGGTGTCTATATAAGCCGGAGGGTTTAGTCCATAGAGGCAATCAGAATCATACAGGCTAGACATCTAGGGTTTAGCCATTACGATCTTGAGGTAGATCAACTCTTGTAACCCCTATACTTACCAAAGTCAATCAAGCAAGAAGTAGGCTATTACCTCCATTAAGAGGGCCCGAACCTGGGTAAACATCGTGTCCCTGTCTCCTGTTACCTTCGATCCTCAGATGCACACTTCGGAACCCCCTACCCGAGATCCGCCGATTTTGACAGCGACATTGGTGCTTTCATTGAGAGTTCCTCTGTGTGGTCGACAGAAGGATCGATGGCTCACCTTGTCGTCAACGACAAAATCACCTATGGAAGGGCCCTAGCTCCTGGTCAACCCTCCACATCGGCAGTTTCACCATAGGCGCCCGCCCACCCGTTAAGCCCAGGGCGACCCCCGGGATTACCAAAAATCATCTCTGCATCAACCCCAAAAGCGTCGATAAGATGGATACGGCAGATATCTCGTCTTTAAACGAATTGCTAGATCGCATCGCCGCCCTAGGGGTCACAGTAGATTACGATATGATGGGGCTTAAACCCGATCAGAGGGAAATCAGGTCTCCACCTGTCACACACCTGGTGGCTGTCGTGGAAGAACAAGTCGAGGATACCGCTCCTCCTACGCTAAAAACAAACTATGTTCGGATTTCCGAGCCAGACAAGCCGGGCACTCATCTTCGAGAAGAGTGATAACCCACAAGTATAGGGGATCGCAACAGTTTTCGAGGGTAGAGTATTCAACCCAAATTTATTGATTCGGCACAACGGGAGCCAAAGAATATTCTCAAGTATTAGCAGTTGAGTTGTCAATTCAACCACACCTAGAAAACTTAATATCTGCAGCAAAGTATTTAGTAGCAAACTAGTATGGAAGTAATGGTAACGGTGGCAAAAGTAACAGTAACAGTTTTGTAGTAATTGTAACAGTGGCAACGGAAAAGTAACTAAGCAAAGATCAATATGTGAAAAGCTCGTAGGCATTGGATCAGTGATGGATAATTATGTCGGCTGCGATTTCTCATGCAACAGTTATAACATAGGGTGACACAGAACTAGCTCCAGTTCAATAATGTAATGTAGGCATGTATTCCGAATATAGTCGTATGTGCTTATGGAAAAGAACTTGCATGACATCTTTTGTCCTACCCTCCCGTAGCAGCGGGGTCCTATTGGAAACTAAGGGATATTAAGGCCTCCTTTAATAGAGTACCGGACCAAAGCATTAACACTTAGTGAATACATGAACTCCTCAAACTACGGTCATCATCGGGAGTGGTCCCGATTATTGTCACTTCGGGGTTGCCGGATCATAACACATAGTAGGTGACTATAGACTTGCAAGATAGGATCAAGAACTCACATATATTCATGAAAACATAATAGGTTCAGATCTGAAATCATGGCACTCGGCCCTAGTGACAAGCATTAAGCATAGCAAAGTCATAGCAACATCAATCTCAGAACATAGTGGATACTAGGGATCAAACCCTAACGAAACTAACTTGATCAACACTGAGTGCAAGCATGAGTAGGATATAATTCACCATGAACATAAATATCGTGGAGGCTATGTTGATTTTGTTTCAACTACATGCATGAACATGTGCCATGTCAAGCCACTCGAATCGTTCAAGGGAGGATACCACCCTATCATACCACATCACAACCATTTTAATATCATGTTGGCACGCAAGGTAACCCATTATAAACTCCTAGCAAATTAAGCATGGCATGAGCAACTATAATCTCTAATTGTCATTGCAAACATGTTTCATTCATAATAGGCTGAATCAGGAACGATGAACTAATCATATTTACAAAAACAAGATAGGTCGAGTTCATACCAGCTTCTCTCATCTCAATCAGTCCATCATATATCGTCATTATTGCCTTTCACTTGCACGACCGAATGGTGTGGATAATAATAATAGTGCACGTGCATTGGACTAAGCTGGAATCTGCAAGCATTTAATTAAAGGGAGAAGACACGGTAATACGGGCTCTTTGGTTAAATCAACAATAATGCATATGAGAGCTACTCAACATTTTCATCATGGTCTTCTCCTCTTGACCCCCAAAGAAAAGAAAGGAAATAAAACTATTTACACGGGAAAGCTCCCAACAAGAACGAGAAATCTTTTTGGGTTTTCATTTCATTATTACTACTACAGGCGTGAAAAGTAAACTAGCTAAAAACTATAACTAATTTTTTTGGTTTTTCTTAAGGTTTTTCAAACACACAAGAAGAAGCTTAGAAAAGAAAATAAACTAGCATGGATAGTACAATGAAAAAGTATGAGCACCGACAACTGGCATGAGTGTGAACATGAATGTAATTTCGGTGAGAAATACGTACTCCCCCAAGCTTAGGCTTTTGGCCTAAGTTGGTGTAGGGCCACGGCTGGCCTGGCGGATATCCAAAGTTGTAGCTGGGGTCGTACTGAGATGCAGCAGCTACTGCCTGATGAGCTGCAGCTTGGAGGCGAGTTGCCCCCGTCCTCCTCTCGTACTTGTTCGCCTCCTCCCTCGTTATAACATATCTCCTTTTTGCCTGAAAGTCAAAGAAAGTAGGAGCAGGGAGAGCAACATGGACACTGCAACGTCTGTCAAAGATTAGTCAGTACTGGAGGGACTGTTCATTCCTCTCAACAAACTGATGGCGAACCATAGCATTATAATCTAGATAAGCAGGAGGTAACTCCATATCATTTTCATGTATGGGTACATCAAGATAATTAGCTACACGAGTTGCATAAATTCCACCAAACAAATCTCCACTAATATTGTTATGATGCAACCTTCGTGCAACAATAGCCCCCAAGTTATATTGTTTATCTCCTAATACAGCACTCTTGAGAACACTAAGATCGGGAACGCACATGTGACATGCCTCCTCCTTACCGTTAATGCATCTACCTATAAAGAGAGCAAAATAATGTATGGAAGGAAAGTGAATGCTCCCTATGGTAGCTTGTGTGATTTCTCTAGATTCCCCCACATTGATACTAGCAAGAAAGTCTATATATTCAGATTTGCGAGGCTCACTAACATTGCCCCACTGCGGGAGTATACAAGCAGTATTAAAATCTTCTAGGTCCATGGTATATGATTTATCATAGAGATCAAATAGAACAGTGTGAGAATTGCGTGAGGATGTAAATTTAAACCTTCTCACAAAGGAATCAGTAAGGTAGTAGTATTGCGGGCACTTATCTGACACGAAGCCCTCAAGATCAGCATTACGCACAGTCGCGTCAAATTCATCCTTGAAACCTGCTCCAACCATAAACTCCTCTGACGGCCATTCACAAGGCCGCACTTGAGCTTCCCTTGGTAGTTCATTGTCTGGCTCACGTATCGCGAGCCTTGGTGCTTGCTTCCTTGAGGAACCACCTTGGTACATTTTCCTAAACATTTTTCTTCCTCTGTTTTTTTTGAAATTTTTAGTGACTCAAAATAAAAGTGAACCAAACTCAACAAGATTGATAGCAACTACTACCACAAGTGCCTAGGGACTATATCATGAATTAGAACTACTTGGGACCATATAAATTTGACATGCAAGCTCAAGAACAGGGTCACCTAAGCAGCAAAAATTTGCAATAAATAAAGCACTAGAAGAAAAACTAATTGGACCATTGGAGGAGTCACATACCAAAGAACAATCACCCAAAACAGTTTTGTGAATGGAGCTTTGAGCAAGGAGATCGAAAATGGCAACAAGATGAGCTAGAACACGGGTTTGAGCTGGAAGTCTTCAGGTGACTCCCTGGACCCTCGTGGCCAGGTGGTGGCCCCCTCTGGTGAGTTCTCAGTGCCAGATATTCTTAAATATTCTACAAAAAATCATCTTTCATTTTCAGGACATTTGGAGAACTTTTTTTGGGGGTATTTTTATTGCAAGGATAATTCAGAAAACAGACAGAAAATACTAATTTTCTTTGTTTAATCTAAATAACAGAAAGTAAAAGGAGGATACAGAGAGTTGTGCTTTCTAACTTCATCCATCTCATGCTCATCTAAAGGAATCCACTAACAAGGTTGATCAAGTCTTGTTAACAAACTCTTTCAGAATCGCATGAACCGGAGAATTTTCGAAATAACACTAGGTTACCTCAACGGGGATATGTATGTCCCCAACAATATGAATATCATATTTCTTCTTGAAAGTAGGAAGAGGAAATTCAAAACCTCCAATAATAATCGATGAAGTTTTTCCAATAGAATTGATACTGTGGACTTGAGGTTCCTCGGAAAGTGTATCGTATGCTCATTACCATTAACATGAAAAGTGACATTGCCTTTGTTGCAATCAATAACAGCCCCTGCAGTATTCAAAAAGGGTCTACCAAGGATAATTGACATACTATCGTCCTCGGGAATATCAAGAATAACAATGCCGTTAAAATAGTAACGTTTGCAACCACAACAGGCACATCCTCACAAATACCGACACGTATAGCAGTTAATTTATCGGCCATTTGCAAAGATATTTCAGTAGTGTAAGTGCATCTAGTGCCCCTTAGTGATTTTGGTGTATTGAAGACTTATAGGTTAAGGGACTAATGTGTTTATGAGTGTACACAGGTCTATAAGTCTATGAGGAGTTTGATATTTACAGAGAAAGTCGACCCCAAAAAATGAAGTTCTTCGACTGAAGACTTTGGATTTCTGAAGACTTTGAAAGTGAAGAAATTGGTGTGACCTTGAAGACTTCGTGAAGACTTTTGTTTTCGTAGTTTCATTTTCTCTTTCTTGAGTCATAGGAAACACCTACTATTAAAGGGGGTCGAGGAAATACTAAGGAAAAATTTCCATGTGATGCTTAACTCAAAATCCTACACCTACCAATCCCTTCGAGTGAAGCCATTGGAAATCTCATACAGTTCAGTCATATTCTTCAGTGACAGAGACGAAGTTCTTCTGGTCTCTGAGGAATTTGTTCTGACTGAGGAGTTAGGAATTCGCCAGTGCGAATTTCCTACACAGTGAGGAAGATGATAGCCCTGAGGAATTTGATACTCAAATTTCTGACCGTTGCTGTGCTACGCGCTGGCTGTCCCAAAATATCTTATCCACCTAACGGTCATATCATTGAAGGGCATTTATGTCTTATCATGCCAGGCTGCTCCCTAGGCTATAAATAGCCGCCCCCTAGAACCACTAGCTGGTTGGCTGCTCCGAGAGAAATTGACACTTGTCATTTGAGAGCATCCCATCCTCCGAGGACTTTGAGCGAAAATCATCAAGTGAGGAAAACCGAAACCCAAACACCTACAAACCCAAAGTGATTGAGCATCACTGAAGAGATTGATCCTGTGTGGATCCGACGCTTGTTACCTTTGAAGACTGTGCTTCTTCCAGACGGTTAGGCGTCATGGTCTAGAGCATCCAAGAGGAATTGTGGATCACCGAGTGACCGAGTTTGTGAAGGTTCGGAAGTCACCTGAAGACTTACCATGAGTGATTGGGCGAGGTCTGTGTGACCTTAGCTCAAGGAGAATACGGTGAGGACTGTGTGTCCGGGACTGTGTGTCCTCAAGTTTAAATACCTAGCCGCTCCAACCAGATGTACAACTGAGACAGCAGTTGGAACTGGTCTACCAAATCATTGTCTTCCCCAAGCCAACTGGTTCTATTTCCTCAACTCTTTCATTTCCTCATAACTGTGTTCTACACTTGTTCATATCTGTGTTTGAAGACTTTGACTGAAGACTTTCTCAATTTCCTCAGTTCAATTTCTTCAGTCTGTTTGTCTTCATCCTGTGTTATCCTGTGTTTACGCTTTCTGTACTCTATGCTTGTCTTCATTTCAACATGATGACCATGCTTGTGTTCTGCTATGCATACTTTTGATTACTTATTCCGCTGCAAGTAGTTCTTCACTAAGGAATTTCTCACTGGCAAATTCCTCAGTGAAGAATTCATAAAAATCGCCTATTCACCCCCCTCTAGTCGATATAATGCACTTTAAATTAGTATCAGAGCAAGGTACTCCCTTGTTCTATGTGATTTTGGTTTAACCGCCTGGAGTTTTAGTTATGTCGACCGCAGGTATGAAGAAAGTGACATGCCCCATCTTTGACGGTCACGAGTATCCCAAGTGGAAGGCCATGATGAAGAAGCGCCTCATGGCGATGAACAGCGAACTGTGGACCGTCACTGAGATTGGTCTTACCGATTTGTGCAAGACGGCGGAAGCTGATGACATTCACAAGTACACTCTTCTCAACCTCATGGCGAAGGACGTCATCTGCTCCTGTCTGTCTCAAAATCATTTCAGGAACATCATGCATCTCAATCATGCGAAGCTTATGTGGGACCGTCTCTCTAAGGTCTATGAAGGTTATCGAACCTGTCATGATCCTTGGTTTGAGGACTTCAAGGAATCTCTCAAAGCAATGACATTCGAACCAGAATCATCATCCTCTTCATCATGCCTTATGGCAAAAAGTACTGAGGTAACTGAATGCTACCTATCCGAGTCAAGTGATGATGAATCTGGTGATGAATTTGGACCCAGCTATGTCAAACTTGCTTCCCTTGCCACTAAACAACAAAGAGCTTTGGAAAAATTTCAATACATGCTAAATAAGAGCGATGATATGTTGGTTGAAGAAATGGATCAGTCAAAAGCATTGGTTGAAAGTCTTCAGAGACTTCATACTAAGTATGACACCCTTCAAGATCAACATAACACTCTCTTATCTGATCATGAGAAGCTTTCTTATGAATTTCTTCAAAGAAAGCAAGATCTTGAGAAGCTAAGAGTGAGTTATGAAGATCTTCAGAAGGAGCGCGATTCATTACTTGCTCAACAAATCAGCGCTGCTCAGGAAGAATTTGTTCCTCCATGTTTGAAATGCATTGAACATGAATCTGCTAATTCTTCACCTGAATGTTCAAATGCTTCTAATGCTACAAATTCTTCAACTGTCTCTGCTATCACTAATTCCTCATCTGAGGACATTGCTAGTATCACTGACGATGCTGGGCTGAAGGAGTTGTACATGACAGGCATGTACAAAAGCCTCAAAGGGCATCAAACTCTTTGTGATGTGCTTAAAAAGCAGATCCTCAACAGGAACCCTAGGAAAGAGGGTATTGCCTTTGAGAGGAAACTCAATGCTAATGGTACATATTGGAAGCCTGAGAAGTACCCCAAAACCTCATGGGTTGCTGCAAAGGGACCTCTAGTTGATCCATCTAATTTATCTGGCTTTACATGTGAATCTTCTCATTCTTCTGATGAGTCATTTGACTCCAACTATAAACTGTTTAAAAATAGAATGGTGAAGTATTTGCTAGATATGTTGCCACTAACTGCAGGAACGGTTCTCCTATGAAGAAAATCTGGGTTCCCAAAAGGTGCCTTGAAAGTCTTCAGGTGAATGTCCTCATGACACCACCTGTGAAGAATAGGAACCCTAGATCAAATTCTTCATATGGACCAAATTCTTCATATGGATCCAAGTCCTCATACGGATCGAATTCCTCTCGTGGATCATATTCCTCAAAAGGATCAAAGTCCTCATATGAACATCATCGTGCTAACAACTCTGTTTCGAAAGGAAGAGATAAGGGCTATGAATATGAGCATTATTCTTCTAATCATTATGTTCATAAGTCCTCGAAGAATTTCTCTGCTTATTCATATGCTTACCCTAACTCCTCTTATGTGAAACGAAATGGATTGGCTTCTGTGCCACCTTTCTCGTATGGAGCTCACAGAATGATGAACTCTTTGCCACCCCTTCAGATGTGGGTGGTGAAGGAAAACAACTAATCTTTTATGCGGGTCAGGTCTCCAGACGTACTTTAATGTCTGAAGAATTTGCTGGAGACCTGAAAAGTGCCTGAAAGGACGCAGGCTAATCATGAAGAAATGAACTTTCATTTCTCACGTCCTCATACTGTTCTAACTGTTGCATTGCTTGATGAAATTGGTCTGATGAATTGTGATGTCATATTCTTCACTGATGAAGTATATGAAGTTCGTAAGTTGCACTAATTCATCTGCAGGATGATCAACCCAAAGCCACTGAGTGGGTCCTCGATAGTGGATGTACAAATCACATGACTGGTGACAAGATCTATTGATGGACGCTCCCTTATCACCATCCCATCCGAAGCATATCATCTTCGCTGACAAAGGCAAAAGTCAGGTACTGGGTCTAGGTAAGGTTGCGATCAGAAAGGATCGACACATGGACAAAGTCATGCTTGTCGAGTCCTTAGGATACAACCTCATGTCTGTCTCAATGCTTTGTGAACTTGATATGGTTGTTCTCTTTGGCAAGTATCATTGTGTTATGGTTATGGAAGCTGACAATTCCAAAGTCTTCGAAGGCTTTAGGAGAGGAGACTTGTATATTGTTGATTTCTCTACAGGACCGCAACCAGCTGCCTACTTGCAAAAGCTTCAGAAGGCTGGCTATGTCATCGACGACTTGGTCATGCAGGCATGAGGAATTTGCACACGCTTGGGAAGAAGAAGCATGTCATTCGCATTGAGAATGTCAAATTCCTCAAGGATCACTTGTGTGGAGCTTGTGAAGCTGGAAAGATGACCAAGGCTAAGCATCCAGCGAAGACTATCATGACCACTACTCGACCATTTGAATTGCTTCATATGGATCTCTTCGGTCCTAACCATTACTCAGCAGTCACAAATGACGCATCTCTCTATGGCTTTGTTATTGTTGATGATTACTCTCGATACACATGGGTACACATTGTTACTTACAAACATGAAGTGCAGGAAGTCTTCAAACGATTTTCCTTGAGGGCTTCAACCAACTTTGGTGTGAAGATCAAGCACATCAGAAGTGACAATGGAACTGAGTTCAAGAATTCTGGTCTTGATGACTATCTTGATGAACTTGGTATTACTCATCAGTTATCTGCTCCTTATACTCCTCAGCAGAATGGCGCCGTGGAGCGCAAGAATAGAACTCTTGTTGAGATGGCTCGCACTATGCTTGATGAGTACAAGACGCCTCGTCACTTCTGGATTGAGGCAATTTATACTGCGTGCCACATCATCAACAGGGTATATCTTCACAAATTCTTCAAGAAGACTACCTATGAACTCCTCACTGACAAGAAACCCAATGTGAGTTATTTCAAAGTCTTCGGTGCTAAATGTTAGATTAGAGATCCTCATCACAATGCTAAATTTGCACCGAAAGCACATGAAGGTTTTATGCTTGGTTACGGAAAGGACTCGCACACCTACAGAGTCTTCAACAACCTTATTCACAAGGTTGTTGAAACTGTAGATGTGCGGTTCGATGAAACTAATGGCTCGCAAAGAGAGCACCTACCCTCTGTGATAGATGAACCAACACCTAAGGAAGCTATCAAGTTCAAGGCTACTGAGGATGTCATTCCTACCGAAGAATCTGCTGAAGAATTCATTCCAGAACGTGAAGAACGTCGAGCTAATACACCTGATGAAAATGCTGAAGAAAATGGTGCTGAAGAAAATGCTGATCAAATTCCTCGACAACAACCAACTCATCCTCACGTTGCAAAAGAAGTGCAAGTTGAAAAGATCATCGATGACATTGAAGCACCAGGTCCTCTCACACGCTCAAAAGCTTCACAGTTATCTAACTTTTGTGGGCACTATGCGTTTGTCTCTATCACAGAGCCCACTAAGGTAGATGAAGCATTTCTGGAGCCTGAGTGGATTCAGGCCATGCAATAAGAATTACATCAATTTGAACTCAACAACGTCTGGGAACTGGTTAAACGTCCAGATCCTCGCAAGCACAATATCATTGGCACGAAGTGGATTTACCGCAACAAGCAAGATGAAAATGGCCTTGTGGTGAGGAATAAGGCACGGCTTGTAGCTCAAGGCTACACACAGGTTGAAGGAATTGATTTCGATGAAACTTTTGCACCTGTTTCTAGACTTGAAGCTATTCGCATATTACTTCCTTATGCTAACCATCAAGATATAACTTTATATCAAATGGATGTGAAAAGTGCATTCCTCAATGGTAAGCTTGAGGAAGAAGTATATGTTGCTCAACCCCCAGGTTTTGAAGATCCAAAGCATCCTGAAAAAGTCTTCAGACTCAATAAGGCCTTCTATGGCCTCAAGCAGGCCCCTCGGGTATGGTATGATACTTTGAAGGAATTCCTCATGAAGAAAGGCTTCAAACCTGGTTCACTCGACCCTACTCTTTTCACTAAATCTTATGATGGTGAATTGTTTGTGTGCCAAATATACGTTGATGATATTATCTTTGGCTGTACTGACCAACGTTATAGTGATGAATTTGCCTATATGATGAGTGAAGAATATCAAATGTCTATGATGGGAGAGTTGAAATTCTTCTTAGGTCTTCAAATTCATCAACAGCGCAATGGCATATGCATATCTCAGGAGAAATACCTCAAGGATCTACTGAGGAAATTCGGCATGCAAGATTGCAAAGGCGTCAAAATTCCGATGCCCACAAATGGCCATATGTGCACTGATGAAAATGGTATTGACTTCGATCAAAAGGTATACCGCTCCATGATTGGTTCTTTATTGTATTTATGTGCATCTAGGCTAGATATTATGCTTAGTGTTTGCATGTGTGCCCGATTTCAAGCTACACCGAAGGAATCGCACCATAAGGCTGTGAAGCATATTCTTCGATATCTAGCTCACACACCAACACTTGGATTATGGTACCCCAAGGGCTCAGCTTTCGATCTCATTGGATATTCTGACTCTGACTATGCTGGTGATCGTGTGGACCGCAAGTCAACATCTGGTACATGTCATTTCCTCGGACGATCTTTGGTCTGTTGGTCCTCGAAGAAACAGAACTGCGTATCACTGTCTACTGCTGAAGCTGAGTACATTGCTGCTGGTTCTTGCTGTGCTCAATTGCTATGGATGAAGCAGACTCTCAAGGACTACGGCGTCAACATGAAGAATGTGCCTCTCTTCTGTGACAATGAGAATGCCATCAAGATTGCTCACAACCCAGTTCAACACTCGAAGACAAAACACATTCAAATTCGTCATCATTTTCTTCGCGATCATGTGTTGAAGGGCGACATTTCTATTGTGCATGTGAAGACTGAAGAACAGCTAGCCAATATCTTCACAAAGCCCTTGGATGAGAAGAGATTTAGCAAGTTGCGGTGTGAGCTAAATATCCTAGAATCTTCGAATGTTCTTTGAAAAGGACACTCATCCTAACACTTATGCAAAATAGATGACTTAGATGTGCAACACATGAAGAAACGTTTTTCTTCAACCAATGAAGAATAACACTCTAAGTGTGAAGAAATTAATGAAGAATTTGATTCTCAGAGCCCTACGACAATTTTACGCGGTGTCTGAAATCATCATTCTTATACGGTGGGTCACGCCACCACAAAAGTTGAAAATCTTCAATTTGAGTTTTTTTGGTTTTTGAAATTCCTTAGTTGTTCAAATTCTTCAACTTTGCAATGTCTTCACTGTTTCCGTCATTTTTCTTCATTAGCTATATATATATATATATATATATATATATATATGTATATATATAGTTTATGGCCTCTACAGCATTCACTTATGGCTAATTTTTCAAGTTGGTTTTTCTGCTAAGTGAATGTAATCGTACCCTTCCCCCTCTATGCTATACTCAACCCAATCTATTCACAAATTCTTCATGTGCGTTCTATTTGGAACTCGTTCAAAATCTTCACTGTGTCCTTGTCAGCTGAAAAATTTGCAAATAGAACTTTTAACTTATCTTATCCAAATTTTTGGCGTTGCCGCTCAAACCGTTCCGCATCCCATGAAATACTATTCTATTCACCCACGATCTAACACGATCTCAACTTCTCAGTACATGGGTGACACATGTCAAGCGAATGAGAAGGGTCAGGGGCACGGTCGTCCAATTTCTTTGGGCGAACAGTTTTTCACCGTGGCTATAAATACCCCCTCTCCCCTTCCTCACTTCCTTTACTCCGCTCGACCTCTCTCCAGCTCGAGCTTCTCAAACCCTAGCACCACCGCTACTTCATCGTCGCCAGTGAGGAAGAGCTTCACTGCCTCGACCTCGTCGCCGCCGTACTCGCGCTGGCCGCGGAAATCTTCACTCCGCCACCGCCGTAGCCGTCTTCCTCCGCCGAGTTAGGGCGTGGAACATCTGCACAGACGAACTTCTCATCTCTACCTCATAGTTCGTCGTGTTCTTCGTTCAGGGTAATTAAAAGTTACTTTTACTTCCCTCTTTGATTCAAATGATTTCTACAAAATCTTCAAAGGTGTTTATTCTTCAAATTCTTCACACACTAAACACCTCACATGTCATCTGTTCTTGATTCGTCTCTCTAAGCAATAATTTTTCTTCAAGATTCCTCAATTGTGTGGATCTTCGATCTATACAACTCTGGAACCTAAGACAAAGAACGCTTAGTGAAATTCTTCAAGACTCATTTGGTCAAATTCCTCAAACTTGTTCTTTTTGAAAAATCTTCTGAGAACGCATATGACCTCTTCAAATTCCTCGCAACTATACTCTGTTCACAGGTACTCATGTCCGCAGCTGAATCACTAGGTTCTCATCAACTTAACTCATTTGCAGCGTTCCTCGAAGAAAGGTTGCATACTTCTTCAGAGAATTCAATTGTTCAAATTCCTCATCTAAAGAAAATGGCTGATGGAAAGAAGCCACAGAAAGGAGGAAAGAGGCCTGAGATCAACACTGCATTTGAAATCCCTGAGGACATCTATGCTGGGTACTGCACACCCCCTGAGGAAGATAAAAATCAGCGCAAGGTGCGCATTCAGAAGATAGAGAGGAGATGGGCAAGAGAGTGGAGGGAGTACGGGTATGTGACTCCCAAATACATGAAGAAATTCGCACTCAATCCTCCATGCTCAAGACCTCCGTTGGCACCTGGCCAAGAAGCTGATCTCACCAGCCTCAAGCGTGGTGAAGATTATCCTGATGAATGGGCCAAGCGCCAGGCCAAGCTGGCTAAACAAGCTAGAGAAGCAGTGAGGAAATTCAATGAAGACTCTGCTGTTGCTGCTGCCGCTGGGGTCTCTGTCAAGCCGAAGAAATCCATGGAAAAGAAGCCTGCGCGTAAGCCAAGTGCTTCACCTTCAATGCCCTCACGACCAATTCCTCACGCTGCTCCTGCTCCTCCAAAGTCCTCAGCTGCTCCGACCAAATCCTCAGCACCTGTGCATCTTGCCACGTGCCAAAGGACTACAGGCATCTCTATTGCCTCAGGAGCTTCAGCTAGTTCCTTAGCTGCACCAAATTCTTCAACATGACCCTCTCTGCTGAAGACAAAGACCACTGCTGGATGAGGCTCTTGCCCAAGCCCTCACAAGAAGCAGGTCGCCTTCCAAGTGCCGTCTGAAGAAGACGAAGCTGATGATGAAGAACTTGCTGAAATCATCAGAGATAGGCAAGTCAGGGACGCTAGAGCCAAGGGCACAAATGTGCCTCTGCTTTTGGATCCAAAGTTGATCCTTGATTACATTGATCTCTGGCACAAGGACCCAAACACTCCTATGCCTGAATTCAAGCTGACTCCTGGCCAAAGTCATATCCTGACTGCCTTCATCCAAGAAGAGAAATGGAAATTTGAGAAGGCCAGGCAGGTCAAGAAAGCGCAGTACAGGAAGGAGAAATTCCTGAAGAACAACGTTGTCTCTATGATAACTGATGAACTTGTGAAGATCCAGTCTGAAATCAAAGTCCCCAGCGATGATTTCAATGCTTACTATGCTGATTGGAAAGGAGCCAAGGTCAGGTTTGTTAAACTGACTGAGAAGTTCACCTCCAATGTTGCAGCCCCATCGCAACAAGAAATTCCTCAGGCTGAAGCATCTGCTCAGCCAACTGAAGAACATGCTAGCACCGCTGATGACATTCAGGCTGCTGAAGAAAATGTGAGTTCCAGGGCTGATGACTGCATTCGAGCCGCTGATGAAATTGCCAGGGCATCCACTAGTGGTGCGCCTGAAGAAAATGAAGAGGCCAGGGCAACTGCATCAGTTGTGCCTGAAGAAAATCAACCACATTCCTCTGCTCCTCCTGTGCCTACCCCAACTCCAATTCTTCCATCTGCATCAGATGTGAAGAAGACCAAGGCTGCAGAGCGTGTAGCAGTGAAGAAAAGGAAAGCATCAGCTCCTTCAGATTCTTCAACACCGAAGAAGATGAAGAAATTGACAAGCTCATTTCCTCCGTGCCATCAAAGGAAATCGTCCCTTTTGATGAAGAATATGTGATCCCTAGCGGATCTGATGAAGAAAATCCTTCTGCTGCTTCGTCAGAGCAGATGGATGAAGAAATTGAAGTGGATAAAATCCTTTCAACCCCCATAGTTTCCTCGCCTATGCCTCAGTTTACTGCTGTAGAGGCCGGCGTTGAAGAAATAGAAGATGAAGATGTGGACATTGGCTGTACCACACCTGTGTTGAATGATGACTTTTGGGAAATTCAGCACCCCAACTCCTCACTCTTCACACCATTGCAACAAATTCCTCAGTCCCCAGCAACTACAGTTCAAATGGGATCTGATGAAGCTCATGAAGAAATTCCAGCGACTAGTGCTGAAGAAAATGACAATGAAGAATTGAAGACCCAGGCTGCCACAGAAGAAGAACCAGAAATTCCTTAGCCTGAAGAACCTGAGATTGCGATTCCTGAGGTTGTAATGCAACTGACTGACACTCCTCTGCCCAAACCAAAGGATCCATTCTCAAGGAAGCAAAAATTCAAGGCTAATGATTTCTTCGGCGAGCACGTATTCCTCACTGATTACAACACCTATGACTCTGCTCGCATTAGGAAGAGGCGTTTCTGGACTGCCAGCCAGGCAAATTTTTATTCCTCAGTGTTGTTCAACAAAGACAAAGTCTTCGATCATGAGCACATTCCTCACGTGGATATGGAATCTCTGCCGTGCCTCGTGCCAGTCCTCAGTGTTCTTTATGACGCTGGACTGTTAAATTTCTGCACTGATATATGTGATTGGAATGAAGAGCTCATTCTTCAATTTTATGCAACTCTGCACATCACCGGAGACTCTGAAGATGTGAATTCATGGGTGCTGGATTGGATGTCTGAAAATACTCACTACAAGGCACCAGCTACTGAATTGCTTCGTGCTTTGCCTCTCAGTCCTCCCCTTGAAGCTGCTCGTTGCGTCTACAGTGAACCTGAGCTTACAGATCACTATATGCAAGTGCTGATGAAGCCATTGAAGCCAGGTCAGGCCCCAAGAACTAAATTCCTTGTGAAGGAATTGTTATATGTGCCTCGGACTGTCTATCGCATTCTGACGAAGACATTGAGTCCTATCAAGGGCCACGACTCGAATGAAGAAGAAGTCGTTGGCATCATGAAGAATCTTCTTTTCAATATCATTCATGGCGTTCCCGTCAACTTCCATGATTTCTTCATGAGGACTCTGGAAAATATCGCAATGTCACCATTTGAGTTGAAGCCTTATGCTCTGTGGATTATGAGATTCATCAGAACAAGGTCTTCACTCAACTACAAAGTTGATACACTGAACCATTGCAGCTACTTGCCCCCGATTGAAGTCCGCAAACGGACATTTTCCTCAGCTGATGAAAAGGGAAAGGCTACTGCTGTTATTGATGAAGGCATTCGTCCATTGGATGGTCAATTTCGCAAGGCTGCATCCTACTCCACCAATGATGACTCTGCCACCCATGACTCTGCCGCCAACGCAACCAAGCCAAATCCTCAAGGCACAGCTCTCAGGGTGATGACTGACCGTGAGCTTCTCCTCAGTCTTCACCACAAGGTTGATCGCAATCACAAATGGGTCAAGCGTCAGTTGGTACAATTCTTCACAACATGACTGCTACCCACAATGCAGTGAAGAAAAACCATTACTACCTTCATGAAACCCTCAACCGCACCTGGGCTGTTCTGTCGCACATTTTTAGCGCAGAAGATCTGAAGAAAATGGGTCTCAAGGAGGACTTTGACTGGTCTGCACCTCCACCGAAGAAATACAAGAAGGTCAAGGTTCCGTCCTTGGTGGCCAGCTCCTATTCTTCATGACCTGATACCGACGAGCATGAAGACTTGGATGACACTGCGGCAGGCCCTTCATCAACAAACGACCCCAACAACGCTGGCGCTCCTTCATCAACTTGATATTCTTCAGGGGCGTTAGTCCTCATTTTCGAACCTTTTGGTCATTCGATGACAAAGGGGGAGAAATTTGAGTTAGTCTTCAAGCGGGTCTATCTTATATGGGCATTTTTTTCTAAGTTACAACTCTCGTTCTTCTGATGACTTTGTTGGATCGAGTTGTAAACTTAAACTCTATGGTGGCCTGATACTTTTGTTGTTTCTTCTGCATGCTTATTCCTCGTTAATGTTATTGCACGCATGCTTAATTACATCAGTCACCATATTTCATCATGCATTTCAAATTCTTCATATATTATGTCAAATGCGTGTATGAATTACAAGATATAGGGGGAGATCTCCATGATTTTACTCTTCAAGTGTGCATTGCTTCAAAAGCAAATTCCTCACTATGCACATATTCAAGGGGAGTTCTTCTATATCTTGCAATCAAATTCCTCAATATCAGTATTTACACTTCATATGTTTATCCCCGTTGAAAACTTAACCTATATTGTCATCAATCACCAAAAAGGGGAAGATTGCAAGTGCATCTAGTGCCTCTTAGTGATTTTGGTGTATTGAAGACTTATAGGTTAAGGGACCAATGTGCTTATGAGTGTACACAGGTCTATAAGTCTATGAGGAGTTTGATATTTACAGAGAAAGTCGACCCCTAAAAATGAAGTTCTTCGACTGAAGACTTTGGATTTCTGAAGACTTTCTGAAGACTTTGAAAGTGAAGAAATTGGTGTGACCTTGAAGACTTGGTATTCATTTGAGGAACATGAAGCGTGAAGACTTTTGTTTTCGTAGTTTCATTTTCTCTTTCTTGAGTCATAGGAAACACCGTACTGTTAAAGGGGGTCGAGGAAATACTAAGGAAAAATTTCCATGTGATGCTCAACTCAAAATCCTACACCTACCAATCCCTTCGAGTGAAGCCATTGGAAATCTCATACAGTTCAGTCATATTCTTCAGTGACAGAGATGAAGTTCTTCTGGTCTCTGAGGAATTTGTTCTGGCTGAGGAGTTAGGAATTCGCCAGTGCGAATTGCCTACACAGTGAGGAACATGATAGCCCTGAGGAATTTGATACTCAAATTTCCGACCGTTGCTGTGCTACGCGCCGGCTGTCCCAAAATATCTTATCCACCTAACGGTCAAATCATTGAAGGGCATTTGTGTCTTATCATGCCGGGCTGCTCCCTAGGCTATAAATAGCCGCCCCCTACAACCACTAGCTGGTTGGATGCTCCGAGAGAAACTGACACTTGTCATTTGAGAGCATCCCATCCTCCGACGACTTTGAGCGAAAATCACCAAGGAGGAAAACCCAAACCCAAACACCTACAAACCCAAAGTGATTGAGCATCACTGAAGAGATTGATCCTGCGTGGATCTGACGCTTGTTACCTTTGAAGACTGTGCTTCTTCCAGACGGTTAGGCGTCATGGTCTAGAGCATCCAAGAGGAATTGTGGATCGCCGAGTGACCGAGTTTGTGAAGGTTCGGAAGTCACCTGAAGACTTACCATGAGTGATTGGGCGAGGTCTTGTGACCTTAGCTCAAGGACAATATGGTGAGGACTGTGTGTCCGGGGCTGTGTGTCTTCAAGTTTAAATACCTAGCCGCTCCAACCAGATGTACAACTGAGACAACAGTTGGAACTGGTCTACCAAATCATTGTCTTCACCAACCCAACTGGTTCTATTTCCTCAAATCTTTCATTTCCTCATAACTGTGTTGTGCACTTGTTCATATCTGTGTTTGAAGACTTTGACTGAAGACTTTGTCAATTTTCTCAGTTCAATTTGTTCAGTCTGTTTGTCTTCATCCTGTGTTTACGCTTTCTGTACTCTGTGCTTGTCTTCATTTCATTATGATGACCATGCTTGTGTTCTGCTATGCATACTTTTGAGTACTTATTCCGCTGCAAGTAGTTCTTCACTAAGGAATTTCCTCGCTGGCAAATTCCTCAGTGAAGAATTCATAAAAATCGCCTATTCACCCCCCCCTCTAGTCGATATAACGCACTTTCAAGTAGGTGTCAACTTATTCAAATCAAGTCTATGATATAAAGAGAGAGGCATAACACTAACACCGGCTCCAAGATCACATAAAGCAGTTTTAACATTGTTTCTTTTAATGGAGCATGGTATAGTTGGTACTCTTGGATCTCCTAGTTTCTTAGGTATTCCACCTTCAAAAGTATAATTAGCAAGCATGGTGGAAATTTCAGCTTCCAGTATCTTTCTTTTATTTGTAACAATATCTTTCATATACTTAGCATAAGGATTCATTTTAAGCATATCAGTCAAACGCATACGCAAAAAGATAAGTCTAATCATTTCAGCAAAGCGCTCAAAATCCTCATCATCCTTTTTCTTGGATGGTTTAGGAGGAAAAGGCATGGGTTTCTGAACCCATGGTTCTCTTTCTTTACCGTGCTTCCTAGCAACAAATTCTCCCTTATCATAACGTTGATTCTTTGATTGTGGGTTATCAAGATCAACAACAGGTTCAATCTCTACATCATTGTTATTGCTAGGTTGAGCATCATTATGAACATCATCATTAACGTTATCACTAGGATCATGTTCATCACCAGATTGTGTTTCAGCATCAGAAATAGAAATATCATTGGGATTATCAGGTGTGTCAACAACAGGTTCACTAGAAGCATGCAAAGTCCTACCATTTTTATTTTTCTTCTTCTTAGAAGGACTAGGTGTATCAACATTGGTTCTCTGAGAATCTTGCTCAACTCTCTTAGGGTGGCCCTCAGGATACAAAGGTTCCTGAGTCATTCTACCCCCTCTAGTCAGAACTCTGACAGCATTTTCATTTTTCTTATTATTTAATTCATTGATCAAATCATTTTGAGCTTTAAGCACTTGTTCTACTTGAGTGGTAACCATAGAAGCATGTTTACTAGTAAGTTTAAGTTCACCTTTAACTCTAGACATATAATCACTCAAGTGTTCGATCATATAAGCATTGCGTTTCAATTGTCTACCAACATAAGCATTGAAGCTTTCTTGTTTAACAATAAAATTATCAAACTCATCCAAGCATTGGCTAGCAGACTTATAACAAGGAATACCACCTTCATCAAATCTATAGAGCGAATTTACCTTTACTACCTGTGCCGGGTTATTAAGACCATGTATTTCTTCAATAGGTGGTAAATTCTTAACATCTTCAGCTTTAATACCCTTTTCTTTCATAGATTTCTTTGCCTCTTGCATATCTTCAGGACTGAGAAATAGAATACCCCCTTTTTTGGAGTTGGCTTAGGAGTTGGTTCAGGAAGTGTCCAATTATTATCATTACACTACATATTATTCAATAACAATTCAGCTTGATCAACAGTTCTTTCCCTGAAAACACAACCAGCACAACTATCCAGGTGGTCTCTGGAAGCATCAGTTAGTCCATTATAAAAGATATCAAGTATTTCATTTTCTTAAGAGGATGATCAGGCAAAGCATTAAGTAATTGGAGAAGCCTCCCCCAAGCTTGTGGGAGACTCTCTTCTTCAATTTGCATAAAATTATATATTGCCCTTAAGGCAGCTTGTTTCTTATGAGCGGGGAAATATTTAGCAGAGAAGTAATAAATCATATCCTGGGGACTACGCACATAACCAGGATCAAGAGAATTAAACCATGTTTTAGCATCACCCTTTAATGAGAACAGAAATAACTTGAGGATATAGTAGTAACGAATTTTTTCCTCATGAGTGAATAGGGTGGCTATATCATTTAATTTCGTAAGATGTGCCACAACAGTTTCAGATTCATAGCCATAAAAAGGATCTGATTCAACCAAAGTAATTAACTCAGGGTCGACGGAGAAATCATAATCCTTATCAGAAATACAGATAGGTGAAGTAGCAAAAGCAGTGTCATATTTCATTCTAGCATTTAAAGACTTTTCTTTCACCTTAGCTAACAGTTTCCTAAGATCATATCTATCTTTGCAAGAAAAAAAGTCTCTAGCAGTTTCTTCATCCATAACATAACCCTCAGGTACATCAGGCAATTCATATCTAGGGGGGATCCTCATCATCACTTTCGTCAATATTATCAGTTTCAATAGTTTCATTCTCTCTAACCCTAGCAAGTTGTTCATCAAGAAATTCACCTAATGGCACAGTATTATCAAGCATAGAAGTAGTTTCATCATAAGTATCATGCAAAGCAGAAGTGGCATCATCAACAACATGTGACATATCAGAATCAATAGCAGGAGTAGGTTTAGGTGTCGCAAGTTTACTCAAAATAGAAGGTGAATCAAGTGCAGAGCTAGATGGCAGTTCCTTACCTCCCCTCGTAGTTGAGGGATAAATCTTGGTTTTTTTGTCTTTCAAGTTCCTCATAGTGATCAGCAGATATAAATCCCAAGTGACTCAAAGAATAGAGCTATGCTCCCCGGCAACGGCGCCAGAAAATAGTCTTGATAACCCACAAGTATAGGGTATCGCAACAGTTTTCGAGGGTAGAGTATTCAACCCAAATTTATTGATTCGACACAAGGGGAGCCAAAGAATATTCTCAAATATTAGCAGTTGAGTTATCAATTCAACCACACCTGGAAAACTTAATATCTGCAGCAAAGTATTTAGTAGCAAAGTAGTATGGAAGTAACGGTAATGGTGGCAAAAGTAACAGTAACAGTTTTGTAGTAATTGTAACAGTGGCAACGGAAAAGTAACTAAGCAAAGATCAATATGTGAAAAGCTCGTAGGCATGGGATCAGTGATGGATAATTATGTCAGATGTGATTCCTCATGCAACAGTTATAACATAGGGTGACACAGAACTAGCTCCAGTTCATCAATGTAATGTAGGCATGTATTCCGAATATAGTCATACGTGCTTATGGAAAAGAACTTGCATGGCATCTTTTGTCCTACCCTCCCGTGGCAGCGGGGTCCTATTGGAAACTAAGGCATATTAAGGCCTCCTTTTAATAGAGTACCGGACCAAAGCATTAACACTTAATGAATACATGAACTCCTCAAACTATGGTCATCACCGGGAGGGGTCTCGATTATTGTCACTTCGGGGTTACCGGATCATAACACATAGTAGGTAACTATTGACTTGCAAGATAGGATCAAGAACTCACATATATTCATGAAAACATAATAGGTTCGATTCTGAAATCATGGCGCTCGGGCCCTAGTGACAAGCATTAAGCATAGCAAAGTCATAGCAACATCAATCTCGGAACATAGTGGATACTAGGGATCAAACCCTAACAAAACTAACTCGATTACATGATAAATCTCAACCAACCCATCACCGTCCAGCAAGCCTACGATGGAATTACTCATGCACGGCGGTGAGCATCATGAAATTGCTGATGGAGGATGGTTGATGATGATGACGGCGATGGATTCCCCTCTCCGAAGCCCCGAACGGATTCCAGATCAGCCCTCCCGAGAGAGATTAGGGCTTGGCGGCGGCTCCGTATCGTAAAACGTGATGAATCCTTCTCTCTGATTTTTTCTCCCCGAACGTGAATATATAGAGTTGGAGTTGAGGTCGGTGGAGCCTCAAGGGGCCCACGAGGCAGGGGGCGCGCCCCAGGGGGGTGGGCGCGCCCTCCACCCTCGTGGACAGGGTGTGGGCCCCCTGGTGTTGATTCTTTCGTCATCATTTTTTATTAATTCCAAAATATTCTCTGTGAAGTTTCAGGTCATTCCGAGAAATTTTATTCTGCACAAAAATAACACCATGGCAATTCTGCTGAAAACAGCGTCAGTCCGGGTTAGTTCCATTCAAATCATGCAAGTTAGAGTCCAAAACAAGGGCAAAAGTGTTTGGAAAAGTAGATATGTTGGAGACATATCAAAGTGATCATGTGTCCTCCGAACATAGAATCAGGCGCTAAACCTAAAAACCCCCAGGACACTCCGGATCCTGGGCCAATGACTTCAGAAATTTTTCAAAATGCGGATTCCACAGTGGGTCAGGGTTCGGATTTAAGCCCACCCTCCCAACACAATCAATACTCTCCAAGCAATTCCGGTCCCCCGGACATATGCGACTTAATGTATATACGAAAGCAACCTCAGGAAACAGTCCATCACTTTTGGGCTAGATTCCTACTTACTAAAAACAAGATTAAAGATTGCTGCGACGATGATGCGGTATCAGTATTTTGCCGCAACTCTACGGACGAGGGGATCCTCAATGCCCTCAATAGACGCCGCATACTGCACTTCGCAGATTTGGCACACATAGTACAGAAGTATTGTGCAATGGAAAGCCCAGACAGCTCGGTGGGAACCACCGGCCTTTAAGCCACCCACCGGTCGGGCAAAAGGACGCACCCTTACGGGGCACCTGATCATCACTTCACGGACAGGAAAACTAAACCCTCAACGGGACATAGAACTGTACTTGATGAATGGCTCGACAAGCCTTGTCATATACACACGATGCTGAATTCCGAACCAACACATAGCCTTCAGGCATGTTGGATACTCCGGCAGGTGGCTAAAAGCGGTGAGGTCATCCTCACCAATAATACCCCGGCAAGGTACTCCCCTGAGGATAGCGAACTCAATGTGTTCACGGTCTTCGAGACCTTTTCCTCAAATAATCGGCGTAAAAGGGCGCTCCGCGACCTTGCCGAAATTAACCAAGTAACCACACCAAACCCTTGGAGCGACATGGCGATAACTTTCAACGCCACTGACGAACCACGAGACGATCATTCCAAGCACCAGCCGCCTTAGTTCTCAACCCAATTGTGGACGGTTTTCGGCTTACTAAAGTGCTCATGGACGGAGGTAGCGGATTAAACCTCACTTATGAGGACACGCTCGGCGAAATGCAAATATACAGGAGCTGCATTGAGCAGAGTAGTACAACCTTTTGAGGATTTATCCCCAGCCGAGAAGCACGGTGTGCGGGAAAAATAAAACTTGATGTGGTATTCGGCACGCCTGAGAACTACAGATCCGAAGAATTAATCTTCCAGGTGGCGCCTTTCAACAGCGGATATCATGCCCTGGTAGGGCGAGATGCATTCACACGCTTTCAAGCCATACCTCATTACGGGTACATGAAGCTCAAAATGCCCGGGCCCAACGGAGTTATCACTATCGCCAGTGATCCAGACATAGCACTCCGCGCCGAAAACAAAACCGCATCCCTGGCCCTCGAGGCACTATCCAAAACCCTTGCGGCCGAGGAGCTCACCGCTCTGAGTTCCACAGTAGATAGATACGACGTGATTCTACATAAAAGGCCTAAATCCACTTCCTTCAAGCCAGCAGATGAAATCGTCAAATTCCAAGTCCACCCAACGGATCCCGGTAAAACAGCAGCCATTGGGGCATAGCTGGATCCGGCGGTCGACGCAGCTCTAAGAGCATTCCTGCGCGAGAATTGGGATATTTTTGCCTGGAACCCTTCGGATATGCCAGGAATCCCACGCAGACTGGCCCAACACAGCCTTAATAGAATAAAGGGGTTCAAGCCAGTTAAGCAAGGGCTACGGCGGTTTTCCAAACCCAAGCGGCAAGCTATGGGAGAGGAGCTAGCCAAACTACTCGAAGCGGGGTTTATTCAAGAAATAAAACACCCGGATTGGCTAGCAAACTTGGTCATGGTGCCAAAGAAGGACAAATCCTGGCGCCTTTGCGTCGATTTTAAGGACCTCAATAAAGCTTGCCCTAAGGACCCCTTCCCACTGCCCCGCATTGACCAAATCATTAATGCAACTGCAGGACATGATTATCTGTGTTTCCTCGACGCATGCTCTGGATACCATCAGATTAAGATGAAGGAATCCGATCAGGCCGCAACGGCATTTATCACCCCGTATGGGCCTTTCTGCTTCAACACTATGCCTTTCGGACTTAACAACGCCGGTGCCACCTACCAACACATGATTCAAACATGCCTGGAAAAACAAATTGGCAAGACGGTGGAGGCATATGTAGGTGATGTAGTCATCAAAACCAAACACGTCGAATCATTGGTAGACGACTTACGTCTCACGTTCGACAACCTCCGAACATATGACATACGGCTCAATCTAGAAAATGCGTTTTCGGCGTCCCGGCCGGAAGGCTGCTCGGGTTCATTGTTTCCAATCGAGAACCCAGCCAAAATCCGAGCCTCGTCACAGTTGGCAATACCAACAGACCTAAAACAGGTCCAAAAACTAGCTGGGTGCGTGGCAGCCTTGAGCCGCTTTATCTCCAGATTGGGAGAAAAGGCGCTGCCACTATACCGCCTGCTTCGGCGTACCGACCACTTTGAGTGGACGGACGCGGCAACAGCCGGATTGGCAGAAATAAAAACTCTGCTAGCAAGCAACCCAATCCTTGCCGCACCTAACATCGGCGAGCCTATGCTCCTGTATATATCTGCAACTCACCAAGTGGTGAGCGC
Organism: Triticum aestivum; assembly: GCF_018294505.1. NCBI lineage: Eukaryota > Viridiplantae > Streptophyta > Magnoliopsida > Poales > Poaceae > Triticum > Triticum aestivum. The sequence continues at coordinate 356,963,259 of NC_057811.1, read as the reverse complement.
GGTACTCGTCGTCGAACGAGAGGAAGAGGGACATAAATTCCCACTCCATAAACCCGTATACTATGCATCGGAGGTTCTCACACCATGCAAATCCCGATACCCGCACTATCAAAAGATAGCATATGCGGTTTTCATGGCATCCCGAAAACTAAGACACTACTTTCAAGAGTGCTCGATCACGGTGGCCTCCGAGGTACCACTCAATGACATCATCAACAATCGGGACGCCACCGGCCACATTGCAAAATGGGCCATCAAGCTCCTACCATTTGAAATAACGTACAAACCACGCCGAGCAATTAAATCTCAGGTGTTGGCCAACTTCTTCGCCGAATGGACAGAAGTCGAACTCCCTAAAGAGTGTGGCACATACTCCAACTGGGTGATGTACTTCGACGGCTCTAAAATGTTAGCCGGATTAGGGGCCGGTGTTATCCTAACATCCCGTACAGGGGACACAGTTCGTTATGTATTGCAAATCATGTATACGGACTCCAACAACACGTCCGAATATGAGGCCCTACTGCATGGTCTCTGGATGGATGTTTCTATGGGCATACAACACCTTGAGGTGCGAGGGGATTGAAATCTAGCAATATCCCAAATAAATGGAGAATTCGACGCAAAAGATCCAAAGATGGTAGCTTACCGCAATGCCGTGCTCAAAATATCAGCTAAGTTCGAGGGGCTTGAGTTCCATCATGTGGCCTGAGACAGTAATCAAGCAGTGGACATCCTTGCTCGAATGGGCGCTAAACGAGACCCCATTCGGCCTAACACCTTTGTGGAGCGGCTATTCAAGCCATCCGTAGTATGGTAGGACGAGAGCGGAACCACCGGTCCAGCGCCGAGCACACCCCCAGATGCCGAACACGATTCAGATATCATCGGGGGCTCGGGCACAGAACCAACACCTTCCGCCCATGTAATCATGGCCGTAATCGCCCCATGGACCGAACCCTTCCTGGCCTACCGTAATAGGCGGGAGCTCCCTGAGGACCAGAATGAGGCTCATTGCATCTTTCGACGCTCGAGGGCCTACAAGGTTCATGAAGGAGAGCTCTACAAGAAAAGTATTACCGGAGTCCTTCAAAGATGTATCTCCGAAGAAGAGGGGCGGCAGCTCTTAGCCGAAATCCATGCTGGTCTTGGCGGCCATCACGGTGCAGCTCAGGCCCTTGTAAGCAAGGCCTTCCATACTGGTTTTTTCTAGCCTACGGCCCGAGCAGATGCACAAGCCCTCGTCCAACGATGTGTAGGATGCCAGCTTTTCGCCAATCAAAGCCATCTGCCGCCTACCGCCCTACGAACAATCCCCATTACTTGGCCTTTTGCGGTCTAGGGGCTTGACATGGTCGGACCCCTTAAAGGGGGAAGCCATAAGAAAAAATACCTGCTGGTCATGGTAGATAAATTCACCAAGTGGATAGAGGCCAAACCAGTTAAAATGGGTAAAACCGGACCAGTGATAGATTTCATATCCGGTGTCGTACACTGTTATGGTGTCCCACACAGCATCATCACCGATAACGGCTCTAACTTTACAGCCGCCAAAGTAAAAACTTGGTGTGCTAATCTGGGCATCAAGCTCGACTACACCTCCGTGTATCACCCTCAAACAAACGGTCAAGTCTAACGGGCCAATGGCCTGATAATGAGCGGCATTAAACCCGGACTAGTGCGATCCTTAAAGGAGTCAGATAAACACTGGGTTGAGGAGCTCGACTCCGTACTCTGGGGGCTGCGGACCACACCCAATCTCACGACTGGATACACACCGTTCTTCATGGTGTACGGCGCAGAGGCTATCTTGCCCTGCGATATTATTCATGACTCACCTCGAATGCGCATGTATGAAGAGAGAGAGAGAGGCCGAGCTCGATCGGCAGGACGACTTAGATGGCCTGGAGGAGGAGCGCGATGTCGCAAAAGCTCGTTCAGCATTCTACCAACAACAAGCACGAAGATACCAAAGCAGGGAAGTGCGGGCCAAGACTTATAATGTCGGTGAACTCGTTCTACGCCTACCAGAGAAGAAAAAGGACAAGCCCAAGCCCGAATGGGAGGGTCCCTTCATTATAGATGAAGTTCTCACTGGAGGAGCCTATCGCCTTCGTAATACATCGGACAATCGCTTAGAGCCGAACCCATGGAACGCCGCCAGACTCCGAAGATTCTATGCCTAAGTCCGGACTCATTGTTCGTTACCTTTTTTCTCTTTTTTCTCTTTCTTCTTTTCGTTTTTATACGACTTCTAGCTCACGTTCGGATAAACCGCACACTGAAGGGGTATACATCCTTAAATTTACATGCCCCACAATACCTGGGGGCTTCTTTCCACAGAAGCTTATTATTATTTTTCGAGCATCAAGCTCACTGTATATATGTGTCACCTTCTCATATATGTCTTTCATTCGCCATTATATGCACCTTTATGACTTAAGTTCTTGCCAAGCTGGGTTGCCTGGCTCCTGTGCTTATGCCCTACGTTCCCGATTGTTCGGCTAGGGCATAAAGGGAGCACCTCTACGATTATTACCGCCAGGTCATCCGGACGTGTACCTCAGACGGGTGAAGCCGAAAGCTAGCGTTCTTAAGGGAATAATTGGTCGGCGAACAAAAGATGAACTACCTTCGTTGTAACATAAGCCCCCAAAATATAAAAGTGAACTGGGCTTTCTAGCATCACAGCCTAGGCATGCAAAACAACGCATGCTACACCCAGGGAGAGGAACCCTTAACGGAACTATTCTCTCTGGAAGATGTTTCTTATGAATAAATGTAATATAACATAACTCGCCGAATACAACTTGTCTGTTCAAGCAACTATGACCTGACTGCCTTGTTTCCGTACATACTTTGGTGTTTACCAACGGTGTAGTATTCGGAAACACTCCAAACCTTGGGTTTCGGAGGTTGAAGTAGAGGGTCTGCCATGACAATCGTTTTACAATTCGGCTAGAGAAAAGTTTGTCGATAAAAGTACATTGCTACTTGGACTCAAAAACTTCTTCCTCCTCTAGACCATCTAACAGGTTGTCTAGTTTGCAATCCTATTGTGAAAACTTGGCGGCTATCTTTACTTGGTCATACACCAAGCTAACAGGAATTTCTTGTCCATCTGGTCCTCAAGGTCCGACCCGGGCCATATGATTCGGATCAAGTCCGGTGTACCGCATTTTCACCATGGCCCAGGCCTCTCTTGCGCCTTCTTGGCATGCTGATATCTTCCATAGCCCGAAGCAGCGACGAGGCCCCTTGAATAAATTCACGAGTTCCTCCATACTTCCTGGAGGAGAATCGGATGGCCATAAAGCCTTAGCAATGTTTCTCATTGCCTTCCGAGCTCGCTCATGCACTTTGGACAGCTCTTGTAGCAGATTGCCTTGAAACCCGGAAACTTCTCCTTCGGGCCGCCCAGTCAGCACACCTACAGAAACAAGGGCCACCCAGTCAGCACACCTACAGAAACAATCTTGTTAAATTTTCCATCAGGGGACCATACGAAAGTGAGGTTTAAGAGCATACTGAATATGCCGCCTTTCAGCTTTCTGTTCTCCTTCAAGGCATCCACCAGTTGGGCTCATTTATCCTTCAGCTCTTCGGCTTGCTTGATGTTGGCATCTTGTAGTTTGTTCTTCTCATTAATGGTCCATGTTAATACACGTTTACCACCGGCTTCTTGCCCTTCGGCATGTTGTTTGTCCGCCTGAGCAGCCCTTAGCCTTTCGTCCAACCGGTCCGACGATCCCGCCGTTGCATACAAAAACAATGCATAGTTAGAATCATTGTGGGCATGGAATAATATCCTCCTGATACTATTTTACTCACCATCGGGTGCCCCCTTGGATTTCTTCAAATTCTCAAATTCGGCAGTGGCGACAGTTAGCTTCATTCGGCATTCTTCCAGCTCCTTGGATAATGTGTTATTCTTCTCCGTGAGTACCTAAGGGCGTAACGACCCTTAAATCAGTTGGGCTAACTGCTTCAAGGCTCGGGGGCTACTGGCATATGATTATTAAATCTACACAATAGTCCTTACCCACATATCCTTTGAAAGCTGGTGAGTGGCTCCAGCAAGCCCATCTCGGGCAGCTCGGATGTATGCATCCGCTGAGCTGAAGGCATTGAATGCCTCTTCGGTGAAGTTTGGGTCACGCATAGCTGCCCTCCAGCGCCGATGGTTCATTGCACTCTCCACTTCGGAGTTCGTGATGGATACATTATCTGAATCCTCGGGGAGAGGACAATCCGGCATTGCACCTGTATCAACTCTAGTCCTTGGGGTAGGGTCCAGGGCCGGATTGATTGATGCATGACCAGTCAGGTCTCCAGACATAGTCCGGCGAATACTCTTCCTGAAAATATGGCACAACAGGAAATGTCATAATTTGGTTTATCTGCCAAGGACATATTAAAAACCATACCTCTGTGATGAAGGCTCGGCAGTATTGCCATCCGCCTTTCTTTTCGAAGAAACACCCTGCGTGGGTGCCACCCTCTTAAGGGACGCCTCTGATACGGCGTGGCGAGACGAGCGCCGCCCCTTTGGAGCATGAGACAGTGCGGTAGGTGAGGTGCAACGAGAAAACTCTTTTGGAGGAGACGTCTCTTGGGTACTTATGTGGGAGGAGGGGAGAAGGCCGGGGTAATCGGCTACAATGTCCACTTCTGTGTCGTCGTAGCTCGCCTGATAGAAGACCCCCTCCTTGAGCTCTATAAATATATCCGGATCCTCTTCAAATCCGGGATCCAAGTCTTGAATATGGTCCTCCGGCTGCGGAGCAGGGCTATAGATCCCCGCCACAACCTTTCTCCATTCCTGTCAAAAATAGTCGGATTGAGTTCAAACTAGGTACGACTCAGGAAGAGGATTGAATAAGGTTACAGAGCGAAAGCTCACCCAACTAGGAGGATTGTACATGGAAAATCCCTCTCGGCACTTAAGGCGAGTAAAGTCTTCTCTCTCCCCTTTGTAAAGATCAGCCGACATGGCAGCCAAGGCGGCAAAATTGTCCGGCCCCTTGTGCCCGCAGCGTGATGCGTCGTCTTCCCCGTTGTAGTGCCACATGGGGAGCCCTCTGGATTGGAGTGGCTGAACACCTCACATTATTGAAATCGCCATTACCTCGATTATAGATAATTCGGATTGGGCAAGTGTCTTTATCTTGCTCATTAACTTCTTGACCTCCGCACTGTCTTCCTCCTCGAGGCTCCGGGGGCGCCAGCTGTGGCGCTTCTTTACCACAGCATTGGAAAATTCGGGTAGGCCCCGTATGATTGGGTCTGGGAGGACAACGTCTTCAATATAAAAGCACTCTAAGGGCCACTCTTCAGATGCCTTCTTCGGAGTGCCGGACAGGTATCCTGTCCTGGCTATACGCCATACTTTCGCGCCGCCCACCTCGAATATAGATCCCTTTTGGGAGTTGGGGACGAGGCAGAAAAGTCTCCTCCATAGCTCAAAATGGGCCTCGCAGCCTAGGAATAGCTCGCAAAGAGCAACGAAGCCCGCGATATGCAGAATGGAGCCGGCGTGAGATTGTGCAACTGGAGGCCGTAGTGCTCCAAGAGACCTCGGAGGAAAGGGTGGATTGGAAATCCAACGCCTCTTAATAGGAAGGAAACAAAGCACACTCGCTCCCCTTCAGTAGGGTTGGGGAAGTTTTCCGCCAGGGCTTCGCCGTTAATGGAAGTTAATCCCGCCCGAACGGGGACCAGATCCGCGGGAGGAAGATATCCCTGCGTCTGAAGCTTGGTCAGCTGGGCGTGGGATACTGAGCAACTCTCCCAATCGCCCTTTTGCGGATCGTGGGGGCGTGAGGAAGAGCTGGGAGCGCCAGCCATGTTTGCGCAGTTTCCTGTGGCAAGCTCTAACGATTTTCGCCTGTTGTGCAATGGCATCTGAGATCCAATCTCCTTAAATAGACGCCTTCCCTACCAAGTCAGGGTGTTATCTGTAAAAAACACTTGGACCCTTTGTATTCGTCTGACACATGGAAGCCGAGGCGACGGTGGCGCGGAAGTTGAAGGGTATGATATTTAATGTAAAGCCGAAGCTGCCCGAAGTATCAGGGAGGAGCCACCTTACAAAGCCGAAGACATGAAGCCGGATATTGCGTCGTCATCGGAAAGCCAAATGCAGTTCTTTTGTTCAAATTGCTTTGAAGTATTCGGAGGAGGAGGAACCCGCCTTGCAATGCCGAAGACAATCTGCGAGCCGGACACATCGTCATTGAAGCCTGGTTCGGGGGCTACTTAGGGAGTCCTGGATTAGGGGGTCCTCGGGCGTCCGGGCTATGTGACATGGGCTGGACTGATGGGTTGTGAAGATACAAGATAGAAGGCCTTCCCCCGTGTCCGGATGGGACTCTCCTCTGCGTGGATGGCAAGTTTGGCGTTCGGATGTGAAGATTCCTTTCTCTATAAACTGACTCTGTACAACCCTAGTCCCCTCCGGTGTCTATATAAGCCGGAGGGTTTAGTCCGTAGAGGCAATCAAAATCATACAGGCTAGACGTCTAGGATTTAGCCATTATGATCTCGAGGTAGATCAACTCTTGTAACCCCTATACTTATCAAAGTCAATCAAGCAGGAAGTAGGGTATTACCTCCATTAAGAGGGCCCGAACCTGGGTAAACATCGTGTCCCTGTCTCCTGTTACCTTCGATCCTCAGACGCACAGTTCGGGACCCCCTACTCGAGATCCGCCGGTTTTGACACCGACAGGTTGCCCGACCCTACCGCTGAGACCTGTGGCGGTAGAAAAAAGGTTAGATTTCAAAAAAAATCAAACAGGGGCCAGATCCCCAATTTAGACCACAAAAGGGTAAAAAAATGAAATTTTGCCACCTGTGGTGCGATCATGCGATCTAGTCGGCTGAACCATTGGATGCATTTCTTGTGGTACAGATCGAGCATAGCTGGGATTGATGGTGCATTTTACATTAGAGCCCTTGTACTTGGACATTTTAGTAGTCTACAGAATAGAATATGTGATTTTTTTAGGGAAGAACAGAATATGTGCTACTACTCCATTAATAATGTTGTGCATATGCTACAAAATTATGTCTATATCTATATCTATACCTCTATACCTACTAATAAAGCAAGGTGCGTTTCGCCAATTTTTTCATCCGTTCACCGTCGAAAAGAAATTTTGCTATCCAAGATGGTACTAAATTCTTATGCATTCGTCTGCTAGAGAAAAAAGGCTTGTCCAGAATTTCGTCTGTGGGCCTGGCGCTGTGGCCCAGCGAAGCCAACCCACTTATTTTTCTGCTCACACAGCTGGGAAAATTCTATTTTTCGCACCGGGCGGCAAATAGTCGGAGTTTCGCACAGGACAATCAATATAATGGGATGGCCCATTTTTCTGTCTTTTTGTTTTAACTTCTATTTTTATTCTCCTTCCCCTATCTCTTTTTTACCTTCGAAGCTTATTTTTCTTATAGAATTTATTTCATAAATTCAAAATTCTCAAAAAAACTTTCAGAATTTTTAAAAAATAAATTATAGAAAATGTTTAGAACTCAAAAATTTTGTTGCTATTTTGGAAAATATTCAGAACTTGAAAAAAGTTTCCCATTTTTAATTTTTTTATTGTTTTTCACAATTATTCAAGATTTCTTAAAAGAAAATGGTATTTTAAAAATGCTCCAAATTCAAAAAATATTCTTGTTGACGAGATCGCATGATCGCACTTAAGGTGCTGATCATATACAAGTTCCCCCCGTCGACAAGGCCATTCGATGGAAATCTTATGGTACGGACCGAGTAAAGGGGGAGAGATGCTAGACATTTTTCATAAGCACCCTCCACATAACAAATATTGCAGCCCGAGTTCCCTTACTCGTCTCCCACGTTTCCATTTCAAAGTTCTCTCTCACCGTCTCACGCATGGGCTGCCGGCGACGGCGAGCACCGCCCATATTCTCCCCAATGTGATGTGCGCTGTCGACCACGCCGAAGCAACCACCCTGAGCCTCAACAAGCCAGATATGACGTTCCTAGGATTTAGACCATGTATTTAGAGCAACTATAACAGCCATGCTATCCAACACCACCGACGAAACCGCTCGGTCAGTCAACGATAAAATAAAGCCGATCTAGATGGGCTCATTATACCGACTTCATACGTCCGGACTAACAACCCTATATACAATACAGAGGCGATTATAGGAGACTCAAACGCGCCATGGCGCGTTCGCCACGTCGAACCATCTCACGATGTCCCACGCCGCCACCTCACCTGCACCACAAATACCTGAAGACGGACAAGCAAATCCTAGTCAAACCTCACTAGCTCAACCAATCTGTTCCTCGTCCGTCTCATCCACCTCCCATCTTCGCCCAATCCCCTTCCCTCCTCCATGGCCGGCAGCGATTTTGACTCCATCAGCTGGAAGAATCTCGTTGTGAAGTCCTCAAGCTCGTCGGCACCGGACGAGGAGGAGGTAGCACTCCGCATTGGCCTCCGTTGGTTGCGGATGGACCGGAATGGGAGGTCCTCTTTCACGGCGGCGCCGACAAGCCGGGTGGGCAACTGCAGCTCTCGGGCACCCCGCGACAGCCTGACGCGGTCCCTGTCATCCCCTATCAAGTGACAGGGCAAGCAAAGGCGCACGACACTGCCAGGAGCTGCTCCTCCGGGGAGTCGATGGGTGCTCGTGCCTGCTGCAAGGCAGTCGGCCACTACTGACGGATGCTGCTAACACGACACTACGATCGGAGACCCTTCGAGAAACTGTGTGCGATGCAATAATCGCAAATGGTGGTGTATGAAAACCGTCGAAATGTATAAAACATTTGTGATGACGGATGCATCAAACACGGTTCAGATTTTCGTTGCGTGTGCGATGAAGGGCATACGGTTCAGTTCAATTAACTGTTTGCGATGAGGAGGAACAAAAGAAACGGGCAGCCACATGAAGGCGTGTGCGATACACAGCATATGGTTCACTCGGATGAACTGTTTGTGATTAGGCAACACAAAAGAAACGGGAAGCCAGATGAAGGTGTGTGCGATATACAGCATATGGTTCACTCGGATGAACTGTTTATGATTAGGCAACACAAAAGAAACAGTCAGCCAGATCAAGGTGTGTGCGATATACGCATGCGGTTCACTCGGCCCTTGTCCTCAGTGTGTGACCTCTGTGGCAACCGTTCGCTCCCCAGGCACCTCTTCGTGTACCGTGGCAACCGTCCACCGCCCCTTCGCCTTTCCCTCTCGATTTGGAACGACAGTGGCACGCTCTTCCTCCCTCCATTTGCCTTCACCCTTCCTTCTGCCATTGTTCAATCATCTTCTCCATGGAGGGAACAGGCCGAAAATGACCCCGTTATTCTTTCCCCGATCTGAAAGATGACGTGGTGGAGGAACTCATTGATCGGTGCGACGTCATCACCTTGGCTAGCATGGCAGGTTCATTCAAGACCATTCTCGACTCAACTAATAACATCATTACAAGGAACCTAAGGGTCCAGGAGCGGTTTGATCTCCCCTATCTTCTTCGCCATCACCCTGCTGACTGGCGCGGGGACGAGGGAAGCCTCGCCTTGTGCAAGTTGATGCCGCTTGATAATGATACGTATGATGTTAAGATGCCATCGCTTGAGGGCAAGACTTGGGCAGGCGCAAATGGAGATTGGGTTGTTTATATTGGGTACAACTGCGAGTGGGAACTTGTGAATGTGTACACTCGTCACCGGGTTCCAATTCCAAAAATCTCAGATGACTGCCCAGAGGTTGAGTACACCGGTATTCTACGTGAGTTCAAATACGATCATGGTGATTGTCATCTACGGAAGATAGAAATTTGTCGAGTTCCCAACCGCTCTTGGGATTACACGAACTATGAAGTTGTTGCTATCTTCGACAAGCTTGTTGCCGTCCTTACTTCCCCGCTTGATGGATATTGCTCAAAAATAAATTTCTGTACATGGATGAGTACTGTGATGCAATTCAATACGAGGGTCTTGTGTTTGCTGCCACCACTCGTGGCACTATTTTTGCATGGAACCCTGATGCTTTCGGTATGTTTGTCTTCCACCATAATTATAATTGTTTCATCCACATGCATGCGGGTTAGCTAGTTTCCCTATACTAATTAACCTTCTTGTGTTTTCAAGGTCCTGTGAACATTCCACCACCTATACTTGAAAATTTTTATAACCAAGGGGGAGATGACGATGCTGATGATCACGAGCATGAGGACGAGCATGACCCATATACTCAGTGGTGCCTGGCAACTTATTCCGATGGATCACCTCTTCTTGTCTGTATACAGGGCACTGCTGATGTTACTAAGGAAGCAGGTGTTGTCTCGCATGGTCGCACTCTCCTGACCTATTCCAACATCTGTTGCAGGGTATTCGGGATGGATACTAGTGTACTAGCGCCAACACCTTCTCCCTGGTTCGGTATTGAAAGTCTTAGAGGAAACTCGCTCTTCCTTGGACAAAACTATCAAATGATGGTGGAAGGCGATCCAACTGCTGTTGACACAACGTTACTACCATTTATGAGAAGCAACTGTATATATACCTCGGAAATTGCTATGCTTCCCTACTGTCCCAATCTGGGTCCTGAAATAGGCCGCTTCGGCCTGGATGATCAGTCCTGCGTTGGTCTCAAGATTGATAGTAGCTGGCCCTTCCCAGAGAATCACTTCTGGTTCAAAGCAAGCGTTTCCAATGCTGACGAGTGGTTGAGCTGAAGTTCATTTCATCGCTTTGTTATTTGTTGTGTGAGAAAAACTTTACTTTACTAGAATGTTTTGTTGGAAATGATCTATAATCCAACGTGTATCCTCGTTGTCGTTGTGGGTTGATGACTTGGTGTATGTAATCAATGGTACATCTGCATATGCGTCCATCAACTCACGCCTGCTACTGGTGCCCATATGAACAGTGCTAGTGATTTTAGTTGCAAAAATTAGATAGTGCTAGTGATTTTTAGCTGCATATTTTGACAAATCGCAGTGTTACAAGGTTGACAAATGGCAATGTTACTAGATAAACAAATGTCAAACTTTCCAGTTTGACAAATGGCAACATACCCAAAATGACAGATATGCAAATCTTACCCAATTGTTTGTACGTGATTGCACATGGGTCATGCAAAACAACCGTTTGCGTTGAAGGGATGCAGAAATCCTGCTCGGCACATTTTCCCTTGGCTTCCTGGGGAAGCTGTCGGTTTGCATACGGGTGTTCTAACTAAAATGTTTGCGATGAGTGTTTTATATTTAAAAACCATTGACTTTTTTCCAAAAGAAAATCGTTTGATAAATCTGTATATTAAGAGAGAAAAACGCAGGTTCGTTCAAACCATATCTTTCATTCAGTCACACTGCGAATTTATATTCATATGATCGAGAATTCGAGATACAGTATTAAACCCCAAAAAAACTATTTCCGGCGGCGGCGGAGGCGGCGTGTCGCGCCGTCGTTGTCGTTGTCATCCTCCGGGACGCCGTTGTTGAAGTCTTCAAGGCAGCACAAAATGTTCTTCACTTGTAAATCAAACATCATGTCGTCGCGCGATCGATGGGCGGGGCGCGGGAGGACGACAACTGGCACCGCTGAGAGGTAGCGGTCGACGGCAGCATCCCATGCCGCTGAGGGGGCGCGGCGGGTGCATCCAAACGCACGGGGACCAGCGCCGCAGTGGGTGGAGGGGCGCGCACGGGCAGGGGAACGGGCGCGGCGGGTGTAGCCAAACGCACGGGGGCCGGCGCTACGATGGGTGGAGGGGCGCGCATGGGCACGGGCGCTGGCATGTACATGAGCTCACGCGGGTCCGCGGAGACCTCCCTGACGCCTGCGGCTTCCAGCTCTGCCATAGTGCTCGGCGACCAGCCCCTCAATGCTACAGGGATGATCGCTGGCGCGGGCGCGGGGATGGGAGCTGGGACGAGAGCGGGGGCAGCAACCGTCGCGGCCAGCTTGTTCTGGGCCATGTCCATGAGGCCCCATTCCTCCTTATGTTCTATCTCCTCCGGCTCGGAGTCGACTTCACCAAACTTAAAGACTAGTGGCAGATGATCATTCTGCACCATGGCGTTGGTGGAGGTCTGCGGGAGGGAGGGGAATGGGTGGCGAACAGTAAGGCCGCCCATATTAAACAGCGGATAGGGAGCCATTAATGGAGAGGTAGGCGGGCGGCCATGGAAGTCAAAGGGCTCGCTTCCCAATGAGCCTGCGCAGCGTACAGCTCGCATGCTTCCCGGTGAGCCTGCGCATTGGAGGACAGCTTGTACGCCTCTCGGTCAGCCTGCGCACCGGACTGCGCTCACACACCTCCCGTTCAATCATGGTCAAGCAGCTGTCCGCAAGGCACCTCCTACAGCCATTAAAACCAAGACACGTGGTGTCACGTGAATGGTTAACAGAACGCACATGGTTTGAATTATACAAATGTTTGAGATATTAAAGTGGCAGCTATTTTTTCAAAATGCCTTTGTTGGCTGTCATTATTCGAGTGCGCCTTCTCTCAAAATGGGCACGAAAAATGCCACAGCATGTCGGGTGCCATTCCATGATAGCATGCCGAGTTTCATGAATTTCAGACAAGGTTTGGATTTACTAGAATTTAAAAACCAGGCATCTCAATGTTTTGCCGGCAATCAACGGTGCCCTGGTGTTTGAAATTCATTCCCATTTCTTGCATGTGACCTAAGCATGCACCCAAGGACACATATTTGATTTTTCAACCAATTTATATGTACTAGAGCATGTGCATGTAGTTCAAATTTGAATTATGCACATAAATGCATTGAAAACTCAGTTAATGCAAAAAAAATGTCCAAACGAACCCCGAAAAATCAGAAAAATTGACACAACACTCCTGTTGTTCAATGTTGACACGAGAAAAAATTTGAAAGCAATAAGAGGCAATGGATATTGTTTCGTCCCCAAAGGTGGGACGTCCCCTATCGAAAGCATCATGCTTGTCGTGAGAAGCTCTGGTTTGTGAGAAGCTTATACCCGAACCTGCCCCAAATGGGACAATTTTTTTTACCACGGCATGTTGATGCCGCTCCATGATAGCATGCCAAGTTTCATGAATTTTAGACGAGTTTTGGATTTACTAGAAATATAAAATCAGGCATCTCAATGTTTTGACGGCAATCAACAGTTCCCTGGTGTTTGAATTTCATTCCCATCTCTTGCATGGGACCTAGAAATTCACCCAAGGACACACATGTGATTTTTCAACCAACTTTAGTGCATTGGAGCATGTGCTTGTAGTTCAAATTTGAATTATGCACATAAAATTCCTAGAAAACCTAGTTAATGTATAAAAAAGGCCAAATGAACCCCAAAAAATTCCAAGATTAAACACAACACTCCTGTTGTTCTATGTTGACACTAGAAAAAATTTGAAAGCAATAAGAGGCAACAGATATCGTCCCGTCCCCAAAGGTGGTACGTTCCCTACCGAAACCATCATGCTTGTTGTGAGAAGCTCTAGTTTGTGAGAAGCTTATACCCAAACCTGCCCCAAATGGGATAAAATTTTCACCATGGCATGTTGATGCCGCTCCATGATAGCATGCCAAGTTTCATGAATTTCAGACGAGTTTTGGATTTACTAGAATTTAAAAACTAGGTATCTCAACGTTTTGCCGGCAATCAACAGTGCCCTGGTGTTTGAAATTCATTCCCATCTCTTGCATGGGACCTAGAAATTCACCCAAGGACACACATGTGATTTTCAACCAACTTTGGTGCATTGGAGCATGTGCTTGTAGTTCAAATTTGAATTATGCACATAAAATGCCTAGAAAACCCAGTTATTGTATAAAAAGGCCAAACGAACCCCAAAAAAATTATTCCCATTTCTTGCATGGGACCTAAGCATGCATTGAAGGACACAGATTTGCTTTTTCAACCAATTTGTATGCACCGGAGCATGTGCATGTAGTTTAATTTTGATTTGTGCACCTGAAATGGCTAGAAAACCAGTTTAATGTATAAAATGTCCAAACGAACCCTGAATAATTCCAATTCTTTTATGACACACATATAGTTGCATGCTCACTGCAGATAAAAGGTCTAGCAATTCAAATAGCGTCCATTGCCACTGTGACCCCATTTTGTAATTCAAATCAAGTAGATCCCACACAGTTTATTATCACCAACCGTGTGAGATGTAGTACAAAATATCTTGGAGCACCGTTGGTGTATAGTATGCATATGGCTTACGCGAGAAGGTGCGTCGGCTACAGTCCACAGCCGGCGTGTCAAGCACACTAGCATGCTCCCCAAAAACTCTGCCTCTGCATCCCTCGCAATCTTGAAAATATTACTGCCTCGTAATCCCGAAAATATCTACCACCTGAAAGGTTTTAATGTTTGATAGCACACGATTAGTATGTGCGGACCGTGTGCGATGTCTATTACTCCCGCTCTGCTTCAGTCCCGTGATTCACATTTTCAGTAGCACTGGCATTTTACTCCCGCCTCTGCATCCCTCGCAATCCCAAAAATATCTGCTCGCTCTTGATCCAAATTTTCAGTGGCCCCGCCTTGTTACTCCCGCCTAGTAAAAAATTTGGTTGCCGCAGTATTTCCTCAAACACAAGCCCCCCCCCCC